>NW_005876367.1:0-10123 GCF_000147115.1 Myotis lucifugus | reverse complement strand
CATTATCCCATGCAGCTGGTCCTCAGGGCAGCCCTGGGGTCGCTGGTCTGGTTTTGTTGATTTGCTGGGTTTGGAGCTGAAATACAACCAACTGAGGCCTAGATGTTATCTCCAGGAGGAAAGGAAAAGGGGTCCAAACTTCATGACCAGTGATGTGCTAGAGGAGGAAAGTTCACCCTGGGGGCCAGGTCCCACCCTGCAATCGTCCTTTGCTAGGCACCTGGCTTGCCACCTGGTGACCTTCGGTACCTGGCCCCTGGTCCTGGCTCTGCTCATGTCTAACTGCCTGCCTCAGAAGGAGGTGGTGCAACTGAGAATGATTTCTCTCCCGCCACCGCCACCTGGGAGAGCAGATGGAGGGCCGCAGCCCCCCCCCACCCCCCCGCTAGCCCCCTCACACACACACACACCTCTCCTATCCCCTGCACAGGCCCTGGGGTTCAAATGAAAAGGTGGCCATCAGCACATCTGTGAAGTTGGCCAGTCCTGTTCTAGGGCAAATGTGGAATTTAAATTTTACAGAGGAAATGTGTGCATCTGGGAGAACATTGCTTCCTTTCTTGAACTTTTATAGGTCACAGTTCAGTGTTTCATGAAGTTTCAATTTATCGTAGAAAGTGTGGTTGGGCCAGCTGTGCCAGCATCACCTGGGAGCTTATTAGAAGTGCAAACCCTGGACCCCTCACCCCCAAACATGCAGCTGAGCAATCCGCTGCTTCAACAAGCATCCGCTGCTTCGGTGGCTCCTGTTTGAAGTCTCAGGGTCAGCAGGGCCCCCCTCCCTGCTCCCCCTCCTCCCACCCCTGGCAGTTTTCAGATCCCGATAACCAAGCCCCTGTCTCTAGTCATATTTGCAGCCCTTCTGAAACTGGACAGCAAGTGGGTCCAGGCTGCCTGTCGCTACTTGAGCCAATTAAGCAGAGACAGGGTTGAATCCTATATGAGCATTTATCCCAATCATGCTGGCAGACTGGGAGAGCCACGGGGTCAGACTGGACCTGGGTTCAGCAACCTCGGTACTTGGGTTCTGGCTAGCAGGTCATCCATGAAAACCTGCTCTGCAATCCCCCATAAACCAGCTGTTTATATGGGGTAGAAGGACAGCGATTCCATGGGGAAGTAGGCAAGAGGGCTAAGGATGGGTATAATGGTTACAGATTGCAGGCAATGCCGGCTGCGGGGTTGCAAAGGGCAGCAACGAGGTTGTTAATCTTTCCATGATAACAGGTGCTTCTCGGGTAAGGAGGATGGGCCTCATTTCCAGGTTAACTCCCAGGCACAGCTCCCAGCCAGGTGAGAATGTGCCTTCTTTAATCAGAACAAAACAATCACGGGTAACAGAGCACGATTAATATTTCTTTCTTTCTTTTTTTTAAAATATATTTTATTGATTTTTTACAGAGAGGAGAGAAGGATAGGGAGTTAGAAACATCGATGAGAGAGAAACACCGATCAGCTGCCTCCTGCACACTCCCCACTGGGGATGTGCCCGCAACCAAGGTACATGCCCTTGACTGGAATCGAACCAGGGACCCTGAGTCTGCAGGCCGACGCTCTGTCCACTGAGCCAAACCGTCAGGGCAATATTTCTTATAACTATAGCTAGTCTCCACTATTCTGCTTCTGCCCCTAACACTTCCACAGTTTGAAGACAGCTCCTGGGAAAATGATTTATTTTCCCATCCTGGGAGACGCATCTGTTCATGCCAACAGCAGGTGGAATCTACATCCCAGCCTGTAGGAGGGAAGAGGCAGGGAGCAAACATCTGTTCTGGATGTTCAGTCCCCCAGCTCAGCTGGCTTTTTCCTCTTGTCCTGGCTTCCTGCCTGATCTGACCAATAATAACGGTACCTCTGTTAGGTAATGATAACAGCAAATATTTATCAAGCTCTGCCTATGTCAGTAAACACGTTTTGTTATTTTTCCCATTTAATCCTCATAACAACCCAATGAGGTTAGGTACTATTCATGTCACCCCCACGTTCTGCTGGTGAAACTGCGCCTCAGAGAGGCTAATTCAGTGGCAGACAAGAGTCTTAAACTTGAATCTGTCTGATGCCAGATTCTGTGAATCTTCAACCAGCCTCCCTGCTTGGTTAAGCAGGCTAATCCTTGAGCCAGGATTATGCACAAAGGAGTTTTCTAGGCCAGTGCTCTTTACGTTCGCACAGACCAGGATTCTCGGGAGGGCGGGTGAAACACAGGCTGCTGGGCCCGAGTCCCAGAGTCCACTGCTCTGAGGGTCAGTGCCTCTAGGCTGGGGGTTGGGGATTTGCATTTCTACCACATTCCCAACAGGCAGGCACTGCTGGTCTGGGGACCACACTTTAGAGTCACTGCTGTAGACCACTGCCCCCACCCAAGGCCGCACATTAGAATCATCTGGAGAATTTCAGATTCAGTTGCTCTAGCGTGGGACATTGCCAGCTTTTGTTTTTATGCTCCCCAGATAATTCTAATGTGCGGCCAGGGTTGAGAACTTCTCCTAAATGCAAAGGAAGACTCCTAATTGCTGTTTACAGCTTTAGTTTAAGTCCAGTGTCTGCCTTCCCAGCTGAGGCATTCCCACTGCGGGGCCGCCGGGGTGGGCCAGGGAGTACCAACTGCAGGGTAAGTAGGGCCACTTGTTTTATTTCAAGATTAAGGGAAATGTTAATATTCTCTATAAAAACAAAACAAACCTACTGTGAAGTAAAGTGCAAAATGTGCACAACTGTTTATATTAGCCATGGGATTCAACACACTCCTAAGAATCTAACCAAGGAAAATTGTCAGAAGCTAACTTAACTGCCCAAGATAAACTAGCTCAAGGAGACTCATCCAATCGTTACTTCGTCTTGGTACTTTTTGAACCTGTGTAATGGGTATATGACTGTTGTTCAAAGAATATTTAATATTCATGATATGATGTTAGGTGCAAAGAGGAGGACACAAACTGAATGTATAATGTGATTCTAATCTGACTTTTGAAAGACTGTATACAACATATATGTGCAAAGTAAAAAGACTGCACGCCAAAATATTGTCAGTGGTTATTTCTTGGGGAGATTGCAAGTGATGGTGGTATTTATAATTAACAGCATTTTCTAATTTTTAAAATATTTCTCTTATTATCAGACCAAAAGAATTTAAGCAGTCACCTACTTTTATAATATATATTCCCAACAACCCGTCTGAAATACAAACCATAGGTTTATAGGTTGGAAGCGTTTTCTGAGAACTAGAAAGCATTTAGAACTTGCTGATTACCACCCCAAAGTGTGTTCATGCCTCTGGGCCCAGGAAGTGTGAAGACTTTAGTAGGAATCTGGGAGAGGTGGTGCTGGCAGGCACATGTGCTCTGCAACTGGGTCCCTAGAGCTCCTGGGCCTCGGGATGAATGCAGTGGGTGGGTGAGCCTTCTTTCTCTGCTCCAGGGAGTACGGCTGGCCCACAGGCTTCCGTGGGACATCACCAAGGCACCATGCTGTGAGTGCATGTAGAATAGACTACATGTGCCACACTAAAGGGGATATAGCAATGCCCATGGATACTGCACATATGCAGGTGCTAAGAAAGTCATGCCGGTGTAGCTTGAAGACCGCCTTTGCATGTTAACAAAGAAAGGACAGGGAGAAAGCTGCTGTGCTGCAAAACTGAGCCCATTTGCCTCACCACCCCTCAAGTTCTCTGTCACTGCTCCCCCTGGGGTTGCCTTCTGAAAACTAGCAGGTGCTGCCTTCTGCACATTTTGCCAAACGCAGCAGTAGGAAGAGGGCTGTCCCTCTGCAGTGCTCACAGGGGCTTGGACGGAAGCAGGAATCTGAAAGTGTTGCATACTCAGGGGGAGCGCCACTAGCGTAATGGTTTTCCAACAGGGATTTTCCATGCAACCAAACCTCACCTCATAGAACAAAACCACCAGCTTCCACCACAGCTGGGACTGATGGCTAACCTAGAGGAGCAGGGGCAAGGCCGTGGGCGCCATTCTGGGGTGGCATCTTCTCCTTGACGGGCACTTAGCAGGAAGTGCCTATCATTTACCGCAATCAAATTTACTAGTATAGCCCTAACCGGTTTGGCTCAGTGGATAGAGCGTCGGCCTGCGGACTGAAAGGTCCCAGGTTTGATTCAGGTCAAGGGCATGTACCTTGGTTGCGGGCACATCCCCAGTGGGGGGTGTGCAGGAGGCAGCTGATCAATGTTTCTCTCTCATCGATGTTTCTAACTCTCTAGCCCTCTCCCTTCCTCTCTGTAAAAAATCAATAAAATATAATTTTAAAAAATTTACTAGTATAATCACCCGCAACATTTTCTTTAAAGGGTCCAGGCTGGCAAAACAAATGAATGAAATGATTGGGCTGCCCAGGTGAGTGTAGCACCTCCCAGTTACAGGGAGCCGGCATCTCTTAGCTGTTGCCATGAGGGAATTTTGGTCCAGTTGTGCCAGGTCTTCCGAGTTTTTCCAAGGGAAGTCAGAATTCTTGATCTTTGAATTATAGCTCCCAATGTCTAAATGTTGGCAGCATTTCAAAAATACCATGCAGTCCGAGGAAACCATGCCTGCTGGCAGGCGCCCGCCTCAGCCCTCACCCCTGCTTTAGAATCTGAGTCCCTGGGAGGCAATTGCTTTAGCCACCTGTGTCTTCTCACTCCTCTTCCTCCCCCCACCCACCTCCACCAAATTCCCAAAGAAAATGCCCTAAACTCTCAGACTCTTCTCCTCAGAAGTCATGTTTCATTGAAAATCTCAAAGTCAGCTAATGGTCTCAGTAATTTATTTTAGTTGAGGATTTTTAAAAGTAGCTACAGGAACACCTCTTTATATTGCATTTGACTTTATTGCACTTTACAGGTGTTAGATATATACATATACATATACATATACATATACATATACATATATTGATTTCAGAGAGGAAGGGAGAGGGAGAGAGAGATAGAAACATCAATGATGAGAGAGAATCATTGGTCGACTGCCCCCTGCACACCCCACACTGGGGATCAAGCCTGCTACCCGGTCATGTGCCCTGACTGGGAATTGAACCATGACTTCTTGGTTCATAGGTTAACCACTGAGCCATGCCAGCTGGGCCAGGTGTTGGTTTTTTTATAAACTGAAGGCAAGACCCTTCACCAGCAAAAAAATTATGACTCACTGTATCACTATAGTCACTTTATTAGGGTGGTCTGGAACTGAATCTGCAACATCTCTGAGCTATGCCTGTGTTAAGAGCCACTTTCTAAAATAATTTTAAAGGAACTGTCTTGATGTTTGATGGTTAGAGGGTAGAGAAAGGTTTGCCTTGGAGGGGGATGGATCTGGGTTGAAATTTCAGCTCACCATCTATCTCTGTATCACTTGGACAGGTGACAGCCTCAGTTTGCTTCCCATTTCTCATCTGCAAAATGGGAGGGGTTGTGGGTGTAATGAGATCTCAGGAATGCACACACACTCACACAGACACACACAAGACAACTCCTGGGTTTGCTGGTTTAGGATAATGAAGGGTATTTTATATCTGGTGCCCTTAGATCAGTGGTTCTCCACCTTCCTAATGCCGCGACCCTTTAATACAGTTCCTCATGTTGTGGTGACACCCAACCATAAAATTATTTTCATTGCTACTTCATAACTGTAATTTTGCTACTTTTATGAATCGTAATGTAAATATCTGATATGCAGGATGTATTTTCATTGTTAAAAATTGAACATAATTAAAGCATAGTGATTAATCACAAAAACAATATGTAATTATATATGTGTTTTCTGATGGTCTTAGGCGACCCCTGGGAAAGGGTTGTTCGACCCCCCAAAGGGGTCTCGACCCACAGGTTGGCGACCCACGGGTTGAGAACTGCTGCCTTAGATGCTCAGGAAACATTAAGTTCTCTTAGGAGCCAATGTAATTGAAGCTTACTTGCAAATATTGTAAAATGAGCCTCATAAAGCTTTTACACATTTGATATTAGAATTTTAAAAATCTGCTGTCTTCAGAAGTCCCACTGTAGTAAGTAGTGTTACAGTTGAGATGGGAGGAAAGGAGAAAATAGAGAGAGTGAGGGGATGAACCTCAGGGATGTCTGTACCTGGAGGAGGTCCTAGGGCCAACTTCCAGTGCCCATGTTCACTTCCATATAAGGTGACCTTACGATCTATCAGGCCAGTTTAACTCCTTTGCTTATAGCTGAATCTCTCGTGTGTAGCACATTCCAAAATAAATATGTTTGCTAGCTATTTAAATTGGTGAATGAACAAGTAAACAACATGGTGGGAGTTTTATCTAGGGAGGGTACTCCATGCTGGACAACGCTGACCAGACTGTGCCGCCTATCAGAGAATGCGGCTCCCCGGGTGTGGAGCCGGCAGGGTCTTAGGGACCTGCCCTCAGAAGGGCCCTGTGCCTGGTTAGTACTCTGCCGTCACCGTCGTGAGATTCTTAATAATTTTTGAACAAGGGGCTCTGCAAACGATATAGCCAGTCCTGATCAGAGCGTTTCATCAGCAAACACAGAAATGTCAGTGCAGAAGCCAAAGGGCACAAACCATGGCCTCTAGACCCGATCAAATAGTTTTGGCCAGAGAGTGGTTATTTTTAATATAAATAAACTTTTTATTTAGAATAGTTTTAGATGTACCCAAAAGTTGAAAAGATCATACAGAGAGTTCCCGTACCCAGTTCCCAACATCTTCTATTACATTCATATTTACATTTATACTACATTCCTCATAACTAAGTAACTAACCTCAATACATTACTATTAACTAAACTCCACACTGTGTTCAGATCTCACCACATTCCCCCAGTGGCCTTTTTCTATTCCCGAATTCCATCCGGATGCCACATTACGTTTAGTTGTCACATCTCCGTAGGCTTCTCTGAGCAATGAATGACATCTTCTCAAACTTCCCTTGTTTCTGATGACTTTGACAATTTTGGGGTGTGCTTGTCAGATATTTTGTAAACTGTCCCTCAATTTGGGTTTGTTTCATGTTTTTCTCATGGTTTCTGGGAAGATGGCCACGTGTCCATCACGTGATATCAAATGCATGCCAAGGCCGTGAACATGACTGGTCACTGATGTCGTTGACCCCGATCACCTGGTCAGCGTAGTGGTCACCAGGCTTCTCCACTCTCTTCTCCCTGCCTGCCTTTCCATGCTGTGCTCTTCAGAAGCAAGATCCCCAGCGAACCCCACAGCCAAGGACAGGCAGGGAGCCTCGCCCCCTTTCTTGCCCCACTGCAGGATATCCCAGGCCATCCCGTGCACATCCTGCCCCAGCCCTCGCACCCGCCACTTCTCCCAGGAGCCGTGACTCCCTTGGTTGAAGAATGTGCTGGAAACTAAGATCTGGGTGCTGCCTGTGCTCGTGGCTACCTGGGTGTCTTTTTTATTTTATTTCATTTACATTGACATTTTTAAAAATTAAGCAGTTATCGTATGGAGCATCAACGTTTCTAGGCTGAACTGGGCATGAAAATAAATAATGTTAATAAATAGAATGTTTTAAAATGTTTGCTTAATGGTTTTGAAATACCAGCATTTTAACGAGGACGAGATTTCACATTAGAATCTAGACTTCCGGACTCTCTTGAGAGACCAGAAGGTCCAGCAATCCTGAGCCCATATCCCTGCTGAGAGCCACCGGCAAAGGCCGAGCGGCTCTTCTCCTTTCCTGCACGGAGCACTCTCCAGGCCGCCGCAGGCCGCACCACTCCCTGTTGTTCACACCACTCACCGGACTCATGTTCCTTTGTGACCCTTGAAGGCATTTGAATACGTGAGTCCATTCAAGTAGGTAACTTACAGATACAGTAGTCCCCCTGTTGGCAGTTTCCCTTCCCACCTTCTCAGTTACCTGTGGTCAACTGAGGTAGGAAAATATTAAATGGAAAACCCCCTAATTCATAAGTTTTACTTTGTGCGTCATTTGAGTAGAATGATGGAATCCCATGTTGTCCACTCCGTCCCGCTCTGATTCACCCAGAAAATCCACACCGTGTGTGCTCCTCGCCTGGTAGTCACTTAGTAGGCGTCTCAGTTATCAGACCAGTTGTCAGAGAGAGAGAGGGGTCACATTTACAGAACTCTTATTGCAGTAGATTGTTCTATTGTTTACTTTATTAGTGGCTATTTTTGTTCATCTCTTCCTATGCCTTGTAAATTAAACTTTGTTATAGGTTTGTATGAATAGAGAAAAACATAGGATATAGAGGGTTTGGTACCATTTGAGGGTTTACGCATCCCCTGGGCATCTTGGAATGTATCCCGTGGATAAGCAGCGGCTACTGCACACAGCGTAGTCTGTGAATTTAGCTCTACTATTACTTTGACCCAGAAGTGAGCCAGCAAGAGGAGCTTAGCTCTAGGAGGGCTGGAGGATTATATGTAAGTTGGGAGGATCCAGAGGTGATGATAGAGACACACATGTATGAAACCAGAGCGGGTCGTGCCTGCCCGGTTAAATAGCCCTGATTTCCCCTTGAAGCAGTAGGAAGCTGCTTTCGAATTTTATGCAGAAAAACAAATGTCCTGGTTAGATGCCCTGCCAGGTGGAGATGGGAGAGATCCTGGAGTAGAGGAAGGGAACTTAGTTAAGGGGGAACTGCAGCCAACCAGGCAGGAGGTGATGGTAGCTTGAGCTGGGGAAGTGGCAGTGGGTTAGAGGGAAGTTCATAGATCAGAAACTATTCAGACAAAACTCAGTGTTAATTGCCCTTCAGATAATGGAAAGAATATTTTGCTGGTGAATAAAGAAAAGTTTTGTCTGTTAAGATACTCACTATATATCATCCACGACTAAGAGGCTGAGTCATTTTCAAATTCTGACTGGGCCATCGCTGGTTTGGCTTAGTATAGAGCATTGGCCTGCAGACTGAAGGGTCCCGGGTTCGATTCCAGTCAAGGGCACATGCCCGGGTTGCAGGCTCAATCCCCAGTGGGGGGCGTGCAGAAGGCAGGAGATCAGTGATTCTCTCTCATCTTTGATGTTTCTATCTCTCTTCTTCTCCCTTCCTCTCTGAAATCAATAAAAATATATTTTTAAAAATTCTGACTGGGGCTCATGGTCCCAGTACCAGTCCTGCTGCCTACCTTTCCAGCACCAGTGAAGCCCATTAACATCATGTTCTCATCTCCCTCCGTCTCATTTGCCCATTTGATCTTCAGCAAACTCAGCAGGTCTGAAGTGGCTAGTGTTTGTTTTTATGGCTTCTGTTGCCCATCGATAGTGAATGAACACCTTCCTCAGGTCTTCTTGGGTCTTTCTTGATTTACGGCACCTCCATGCGATGCCAGCAGAGGGTGGAGGCAGCCGTCCTGGAGATGGGGATGCAGATGGGAACAGCCTGGTGGCAGGGAAGTGGCACTGGGGAAGACGAAGGACGTGCGACAACAGGCACACCGTGTTGACAGTCGCTCCTTCGGGTGGCTGACACAGCACCCCACCTGCCCAGCCAATCGCATGTCGGAAGCAATTAACAATCTGTTGAGAACATATCCTCACATGCTAGTCTATTTTTCTTTCTTTTGGTCCAACCTCTGATAACAGGTCGGAGGGTAACCCAGGGGGCGCGGGGGCAGGGCGGAGGGAGTCGGAGAATAAAGAAGTAGCCACTTTATTTCTAACCGTTCGCAGCTGTCCGCTTGTTTGGGGACCTTTTCTAGGCAGAGGAACAAAGTCTTTCTCCCCAGGGTTGTTTTCCTTGGCGCGGGGAACAGACACTTTCTTGAGGAGCGCACGGAGATAACACAAAACATCTGCTTGCAGGAACCAGCAAGAGCAGGCGGCTCCTTTAGATAAACATACGCTTCACAGGCGGCAGGAGGATGTGTGGAGGGGCCGGACGGTAAACTAAGAGGAGGAGGAGGTGTGTTTTTAAGACACAGGTCTGTGTTATTAGCTGGTGTGTGTGTGTGTGTGTGTGTGTGTGTGTGTGTGTGTGTGTGTGTGTGTGTTTAGCGTGTGACCCAACTGCATTTTGTTTTGTGAGCACTTTGGAAACGGTATGTTCTCAGCCACGCTGCCGGAGGAGGTCTGTTTTCTTTTCCCACGTGGGCGGGCTATTGCTTTTATTCATGAGCTCTTGAGAATGAGTGATGCTGATGCCTTGGGGAGGGGTTTTCACACGTGTTGGACTC
>NW_005876366.1:0-10125 GCF_000147115.1 Myotis lucifugus | reverse complement strand
AACGTACTTTGTTTCCTTCATTGATCAAGACTCAGAAAAAAAGCACACACAGTAGTATTTTCAGTATGCTTTCTACAATAATGAAATACAAAGCTCCCAGAAGATAGCCAATCAAGTTTTCAAATACTTTGAAATCAAAATATTAATTCCTGCTACCTTCCTCTTAGATCACAAATCTTAAGATAGACCATTTCTCCATAGGAATCAACACAGTCTGATCAGCACAGCTGGTAAATGTTTCCAAAATGGGAAAGTAAATGAAAGGCATCAATGAATGTAAAATTAAAGGTATCCTGTTGAATCATGAAAGCAGTCCTTTTAGCTTAAGAATGACTGACATCCCAAACCACTGCAGTGACAATCTGCTGCGGTCACCTTGATCATTCTCTTCACACAAAGAGTATTTTTATTTTAAAAGTCATGTATGCACAGCAAGCCCACGGAAATCTCAGCAATGTGCATGGTTTTAAAAGGAAACTGTCAAGCTTCCATTTTCTCTTCAGTGGTTATGTTGAAAATAAGATATGTTGAATGATGATTCAGTGGACTGTTGATTCTAGTTGGAGGGGCGGACCTTGCCAAACCTGGTGACATGTATCTTCTATTAGCTATCACAGAAATTTGTAAGAAAGAAATTCAAAATTCAGTTCTAGAAAAATCATGTCTATATTTCACCAGGGTAAGATGATTCTACGGGTCCCTTAGATCCCTAGATGTATGTGGAATGTTTTTTTCTAGGAATAAGGTAACTGTTATAATATAGTATTCAGAAACGGAAATGAAGGGTTGGGTGTGTATTGATATTATACTGATCATTTACATGTGCTAGGCACTATGCTAGGCATTTACTACATGATTTCTTCTCTCAATGCTATGAAGTGGAACTATTGTGTATAAAAAATAAGGTTCTTAGAATATGTGATTTATTCAGCTAGTAATTAGCAGAGCTGGTTTGGACTTATCTGCAAAGCCATTTCTTTAGACTGAAATGTTCTGCCCCTAAGGAGCTAAAACATTAAACATTACTTAAGTGGCCATGATGAGACCTGGCTTTGAATCCAAGCTCTACTGATAGCTGAGAGGCATTGGGGAATTGTGTCTGAGCCTTCAGTCCTCATCCAGAAAGTTTTATTATGTTTTTTAAACATAATAATATCTACCATAAAGAGCAAATGATTTCATGTACGTAAAAATTCTTCACAAACAACCAAGAACATGCAAGTATTTCCAGCTATTATTTTTTATGTACCCTCATTTTGTCACTTGTAATTGAGAAAATTAGGGTGTTTCGGCTGTAAGTCTACAATATTCTACTTTGTGATTTAGCAGTTTCTTTACTTCTGTCCAGCTTTGACTAGATTGTTGTCTCCCTGCCTAATGCAGGGGTGATCCAAAGAAGAGTCTGACTCTTTAAAGAGTCATTAACAGCTGGTTAAGTTCAGCAAACATAAATGGTGTGGCCCAAATCAAGATCTTTATACCAGCAATGAACACCTGCCCTCCAGAAATGGCTGTGGTATTCATTACTTACTGTATTAATTCATTCAGCAAATTTTATTTAGTACCTACTACATGCCATGATTATTTATGATGTGTGTGAGGGAGCCAGGGTAGGGAGAACGACTCTACCTTCATTTAGTTTATATTCTATTAGAGAAAATGCTAAGTAAGCAAATAAAGAATTAATATAATCTTAGGTAATAATAAGTGTTATAAACAAAATTTAAAACCAGCAGGTTAAAGAGAAAGAGAATATTGGGCCTGTATTTGTGTGAACAAGAAAGGCCTATCGGAAGAGTTTTAATTTGAACAGAGAACTAAATGAAGTGAAAGAGCCATTTGAAAATCTAGCAGGAAAGCATTTGGGGCAGAGAAACTGTCAGGACAAAAACCCTGATTTGTGAATGACATTGGTATGTTCAAGGAACAGCAGGAAATAGTGTGGCTAATGTGGAAGAGGCAGGGAGAAGGTTGGAAGTCAAGGTTGCTGTGATAGACAAAGTCCAGTTCATGTGGGGCCTTAGACACCAAGTTTCATCCTTAGGAGTGGGAATCCTAATTGGGAATCTTCAGCCAAAAGATCTTCTTTGAGAACAAAAGTGACATAACATGGTTTATATTTTAAAGGTACACTGGCTGCTTTGTGGATAAAAAGCCTGAAGAGGACACAAGAATAGAAGCCAGGAGAGCAGTAAGACCATTGCAAAAGTCCCAATGAAGAAAGTGGTTTGAACTAGAGTGGCTGTGTGCAGTGGTTGGTTTGGGGGATATATGACAGAGGTGTTGACATGACTATAGAAGTGCTGGCCATAGAGTGAGCATGAATGGAGAAGAATCAAAGAATGATTCCAGGGTTGCCACTTATCAAGATGAGGCATGGAGGGAGGGCAAGTGGCAGATGACATGGTCCACTTTCCTGTACTACCCCCATTTGTGCTACTTCCCTCCTGATGTAAGCTCAGATCTGCTCAGGTCTTCTTCTCTTATGTGCTGTGTTTTTTCAAAATTCCCAACTCTCCAGTTAGGTCTGATTTGACATCTTTCCCATATGAAGCCATGATCAGAGCTCAGGTTGAAAGGGAAGAGGCAACTTAGAAAAAAATAGCCTGGAGACCTGGAAGTAGTCATTATATCTCAACAAAGAGAATACTCTCAAAGGTGACCAAAGGGGACAATCAATCAAAAGGAATTAATTGAGTATCTACTATATTCTTTACCCTATTTTAGGTGCCCTAGAAAATGTAATAAAAGTGTTAAATAATAATTAAATAGAAATTAAAATTTACTAGGAAGGCCAAACAGTATGTACAGTATAATTGCAAACAAAATAAAAACTTACAATCAGATGATTAAAAGTACAAGAATTTAGTATAGAAAACATTAACTGAGTTCCTATCTGACAGTACCTAGCACAGTGACTGACATACAATATTCTCAATAATTTTTTAAAGTATCAATAAACTAATGAGTTAATTCATTAATAGAAACAAACTAGTTGGGATTGACATTATGTAAGAAGGGCCTTAAGAAAAAAATTCATTTACATAGCAACTTATTTTGTGCAAAAGAAGTAAAAATGCATAAACTTAGTCAATTATTAGAATCAGAATGAGGTTCAAAAAAAATCATGTTATTTAATTAAAGAAATAATACACAAGAACCAATCTTTTGCCCTTTCTGTCTATATACTCATCAATATATAAAGTTTAATCTTTTCTACTCTATTCATCTCTTGTTATAAGACAAATTTCCTGTGAAAGGAGACAAGACCCCTCTGGGTTTTCTGCAAACAAAGACCCGCCTGCACTGGCCTCGCTGAGCTTTGCTGCCGAGGAGCCTGAAAATCTTGTGTTTTCTGCTGAGAACCTCAGGCAGGTGGAGAGGTCAGTCTCCCTGTGAGTATGTAGGCCATCCATCTGGTAAGCAATTCTGAATATTCAAGACCATCTGAGATAAAAGAAAAAAACTTACTTTCCTGCAGAGGCATTACTCACTGCTTTAACCCTTGGTTAACCCTCTACATTCTTAACATGGCACCAATGCCATCTTCAATTTAGCATCCTGATGTTTAGCACAATCTATAAATGTTTTTAGGCCATATACCCAATCCCATCAAGGTAACCTCAGGAGTAAAATAATCTAATTTTATGGGGCAAATTTTAAGTATCACTATTTGTAACTTTAAATATAATTAGTCAAGGTAACATTTAGATTACCAAACCCAAGGGCAAAATCACTGACATTAGCAACTGAGTTTTAGATTTGAATTTGCTTTTACTGGGGAATTGAGGAAAGAGTTGATATTTCAGGTCTCAAGTTCAATCTCTCTCTCTCTCTCTCTCTCTCTCTCTCTCTCTCTCTCTCTTTCTCTCAATATATAATTTCTATGTGGATAGTTCCTTCTCTGGTTTCTTTAAGAGTTTTCAATTTCTTTCCCCATTCCCATTTTTATGATTCATATATATACTTAGATGTAAATATAAATTAATAGTTAATACATGCTGACTGAAAGGAATGCCCATTATTCCTCCAAAAATACTTTTAAATGAACAAATAATTGTCCCTACCAACAGCTTCCAGATCCCACCACATAAGTACAGCCCTCTCCCTCACTCTTCAATATTCCTGTTCCATTCTCAAAAGTTTAGCTGGCCAAGACCATTTGTAGATATTAGTTTTATTGTAATCCCCTAAAGTTACACGGACACTCTACTGCACCCCCAGACAGGTGACCCCCTGAGAGCTTAGGGTTACATAGTCAGGGCGAGGAAGGAAAGAGGTTGATCATGGCCTCACTGAAATCAAACCTTAGCTCCATCTGCCTCATTAATGGGCATTGAATCCCAGCCCTTAGTTACTAACTAGGCCTGTGCGTTGCTGAGGGCAGACTGAGGGTGTGGCCGCCTGGGGAGAAATGGAAGCAAACCACAGGCTGAGTGGGGGACGGGAGGCATGAGGAGTGCTGTGGCCTTTCAAGCTCTAAGGGAAAGTTTGAGCCATAGCAACAGTCCTTCAGAAGAGCTTCCATGGGTGACAAATCAGAAGGAGACATTTTAAGAAAAAATTAAAACTCTGTTAATTTTTTTTTTGACACAGTTTGACTAAAAATAACTACTGAAAACTTAAGTGCCAGACTTTGGGAATTCATCATTAACTCAAAAATTGTTACATGTATCAAAATTGACAAGACAGCCAAGGAAAAAGACACCTAGAAAAATAAATTGTGAGGAAGTCATTTCTCCTCAGGCACTGTTTGAAGGAAAACGGCTCTCCCTAAATCATTTAGTAGGATTATTCATTGTCTCTTTATTTTTTTAAATATATATTATTGATTTTTTACAGAGAGGAAGGGAGAGGGATAGAGAGTTAGAAACATCGATCAGCTGCCTCCTGCACACCCCCTACTGGGTATGCGCCCACAACCAAGGTACATGCTCTTGACTGGAATTGAACCCGGGACCCTTCAGTCCACAGGCCGATGTTCTATCCACTCAACCAAATCAGTCAGGGCTATTCATTGTCTCTTTAAAAGCCAACAGAATGTACAGAGTGGGGGGAAAATATCTGTTAATTGGGTATCAGATAGGGTTTTAATTCCGTGCAATGCTTTTGAACACCTACCATGTGAGAGGCATTGTGCCAAGGAATTTGTGAGGGACAAATTCTTCCTGCATAAACTCTAACTCAAATGATAAAAACAGGATTTGAATAGCTACAATTGAAGTCAGAAAAGTATTAAAAGGCATGAACATGCCAATCAGGTGTCACTGGGTTCAGAAAAGCAAGAAATCTTGGGTGTAAGAAGAGTTTTATGAAAAATATGGCATCTGTATTGTCCTTCAAGGAAAATTCTGGCTCTAATCTACGTGGGGCATGCCTGGAATCCCCCCAGGGAGTCAGGAGCGTCACTAAAGGCATGTCAAGACTCCACCTGGAATATTTAGTCCAAATACAATTATCCTGGGCCTGTGGAGATATTCACGCAGGTTAACTGGCGCGGCATCCAGGAATTAGCCATCTGTCACAAACAGTTACAGTTAACAGGATCGTTGTTAAACCAGCAATGACAGTAACAGAACTTGGTACCAAAGCAATACTCTTCCAGCTCATTGTTGGCCATACTTCATTTATCCACCCTTAAAAAATTGCATAGTAATTGGATGTACTGGACAGTCTGTGCAATGGAGCCATAAGCAGCTGGAGCGCTGTGATCTAAATCAGGGGCCACACCCTGGAGCCTGCAGGCCTGTACTTTTGGTATAGTTAGCTCTTATCAGAAAATTGGACATTTGTAAGGATCCCCGAGTTTTCATTGACCCACAATTTTAGAAAGGCAGGAAGCAATGCATGTGTGGAATTCCTCATTGCAATGCATCAGTCATCTTTCTCTTTCCTGGCGCAGGCACTCATGTGTATCTTTTGCCTTTATTTGGTGACATGATGAAAAAATTTTTTTGATAAAGCATAGAACATGCAACTGATCAGTCAAGCCTTTAGACAAATATTTCCGTTCCAGAATGTTTAGAGCAAGTGTTTTGATGTTTCTAAATTACCATATGCTTTCATTGTAGGCAGGGACTGCTTCATTTGTGGAATAGCAATGATGCATTATGTTGACTGTTTCTGACATAGTGTTGAGTTTGAAACTTACAGAGGGGAAAACTAACCTCTAAACATTTCCAACCTCGCCTTCCCTGTTTCAGAAATGGAAACTCTCTGTATTTTATCACCTACTATTACTGTGCTGTCTTTCTCAAATTTGTTTTAATTACATTTGGGCAAGATCAAACACATAAATAATTTGCTTCAACCTATAAATATTAATTAATAATTTTTTAAAAAAAAATTTCCATGCTGTTAAATAGTTAAGGAAAGCATTGCTAGAATCCTAAATTCATAACGTCCCTACTTTTTATCCCAGAGTGCAACCATCGTACTTTAAAACTTGAAAACAATCATTCATGCAACGGAATCCTAGCTGGAGCTGTGTGGGTTGATGCGGCAAAGACTGTAATGAACGACTCCAACATCCCAGAACTGTGTCTGCCTGACAGAGCAATGTATGGGAACCCGTGTCTGGCTTTTATTGGGCTGCACCGAATGCACAATTCTCCAGTGAGCCCAGGAGTCAGAAACTGTCAATTACAAAGAAATGGTTGGCAGACTGGATGAATATTTGTGTGTAATTATCACAGCATCCACCAGCAGCAAAGACTCCAGAATGGTGCACACAAACGTTAGTGTCCTTTCCCTGCATAAAACACCCATTTTCACCCTGCGTGATATCACTGCCTACCAGAGGTGAAGAGGCAGGATGCAGACAATTTATTTTGCCGGCCGCATGTGAACCAAGATGTTACTCATCACTGAACAGCAAGTGCTTTTGCCAAAAGCATTATTTTTAAAACGTTGAGAGAATCTCAGCTTTCATTCCTTTGGCCATCGCAGATCCCCTCTCTTCTCTAGCTTTATAGCCCTGAAGGACAATGGTCAGGACGTGCTTTTAAACAGTTATAAGCTCTCAAACAATGAGTGTTTTTAGAGTTTCTTTGTCTCATATTTAAAAATAGAGGTGATAGATATTCTAGCTCATACATTTTGTGATACTGCAACCCCCAAATGTCCTCTCAGCAAAACCTTCAGAGGGGTAGTTCCAAACTCGATGGCTTTGTCAGGACACTGTGAATGGCACCACATCCACTTGCTTTGTATCGGCTCCTCAGGTTGTTGACTAGGGAGAGAAATAAGATTTACTTCCTTCCCTGCAAAGTGACGAGGTCCTTTTCTGAGCAGCAGTCCTTCTAACACAGTAACGACTCATCTTTTTGTGAGATCAGACATTCTTTTAAAAATCTGATAAAGGGTCTGCATCTTCTTGCCAGAAAAATGTAATATGTTCCTATGTGCACACACACACACACACACACACACACACACACCTACACATGCCGACTTCACAGGTACTAGTATGTGACGTGTGCAATCACACAGGGTCACCTGCTCGGATGGCACGCATGCTTGTTTTAATATTCTGATGTTGCTATCTTGAACACTGAATCATTTTAGCTTTGAACTTGTGTTTTGTATGAGAAGTCCAATGGGATAATGGAACTTGAGGAAAGAATGGGAAATATGCATGTGCCCTGTTCCTGCCACTCCATCTGCATATAGAATTCGCAATGCCTCATGAGCACAGAATTCCAGTGGAACCAAGACGTGTGGGAGTTCAGCAAGACTCAAAGCAAAGGCAAGGTAAACCTGCACATCTAGGACTGAGTCCTCAGGGGCGTCAACATCCCCAAAACGGCACACTTTCAAACCAGAACTTGTTTCAAATGCAGAAAGAAGACAATGATGTTCTAAGATACACAAATGACTAAGGAAGTCTGCTGAATTCTTTTTTTTTAAAGAATCGTTTATTGATTTTTAAATAAAGAGAAAGGGAAAGGAGAACAGAGAAACATGGATGTGAGAGAGCAACAATGATTGGATGCTTCCTGCATTCGCCCTACCAGGGATCCAGCCCACAACCCAGGCATGTGCCCTGGACTGGGAATCGAATCTGCAACCTCCTGGTGCATGGGATGGGGCCAACCAACTGAATCACCACCAGTCATGGCAAGCCTACTGAATTCTTTCTCGTGTCTGTTACATGTTCAGTGTAGGCCATCACCTACACTGGAGATGATGACACACACAAAAAAGACAGGATGTCCTACAGTTCCTTTTCCTTTAAGTAACTTCTTACACGTCACAAAATCATAGGCAGTGAGTGTTGCTAGAATGTGTATACCATGAAATAAAGTAAAAACAGTTGAGCTAGCTTTGTGCAGTGTTTCTACTCGTTCTGGTAAGAACAAAATACAAATGTACAAACAAACTACGGATTAAGAATTGTGTGAATTTGTTGATTCTGCATACAGGTTAAATGATTGTATATTGGCATTTAAAACTTGCATTGTGCAATATCAATATGAATGGTAAAATACATGCTAACAATCTAATCTTTTTCTTTTCTTACTTAGAAATTAAAATGGCAAATAGATAAAGCATGGAAGAAAGGAAAAGCCTTTATATTTTAGTACCATAAAGGTAGTCCAGTTTCTCAAAAAGGCACATTTTTCTTGCTTTTTGAACAAAGGGCTCCTTATTTTCATTTTGCACTGAAAGCCAGAAATTATGTAGCCAGCAGTGCTCTTAACAAATACTTTTCATACAATTTAAAGATATTCCCAGATCCTTACAAGGGGAAAAGAAGTTGAGAGGATATATCCATATATGTGTCACTGCATGAGTTTGCTTGAGCTGCTGTAACAAATACTCTAGTCTGGGGCATACCTAGACAGAGAGTGATTATTAATGTCAAAATACAAACATTTTGTTACTGAATTCGCTTCTTTCTCTTATTTTCTCACTACCTCTGCACCTGAAAGGTCTCTTGAAGTATCCTGTGACTTACGGAGCCCAAACTCTTTTTTGAAAGATGATTTTTATAATATAGCATCATCAGTAACCAAGACAAAATAAATTTAAAGACTTGTAAAGTCAGAGGAAGATAAATATCACATGATCTCACTCATTTATGGAATATAATGAACAACATAAACTGATGAACAAAAACAGATCCAGAGATAGAGAATCATCCATCAGAACGTCAAACCTCAGAGGGAAGGTAGGGGAGGGTGGGGGTAAGGGGGAGAGATCAACCAAAGGACTTGTATGCATGCATATAAGCCTAACCAATGGACACAGACAACAGGGGGGTGAGGGCATGGGGGGGCGGGTAATGGTGAGATAAGGACACATATGTAATACCTTAATCAATAAAGAAATTAAAAGTCAAAAAAAACCTAAGGAAAAAAGTTTAAAAATAAAGACTTGTATGAAAATAAACTGAGATTTCTCTTTAATTATCTAGAGCTCTCAAAACAATAATTGTCTATGCTTCAGTGTTCTACATTGTTTTTTAATGAACACACATCAAGAAAACATTATATGTATCTAGTTAATTCCATAAAGTAAATTTCATTCATGTGTCTAAATACTCCTGGCCCTATCTAAAATTAATCTCTAATATAATTTAGAACCTTTAAATTATTTCTATTCTCAGAAACCTGCACAGTTATCAATCATGTTCCCAGAAATTGATCAAAGAGGTAGGAATATGGACTACAATTTTGAAAAGCACACACACTACACAATCTTTTCTTGCCCCCATTAATTTCTGAATACAAGAAGTACAACTCGGGAAAGTGGAAAATTTTGGTTCTTGATGCCCATAAGATCCAACACATTTAAATTTTTTTTATGCCATGCAACAACAGCATCCTTCTCATATATGGTAGGTATATATTTTGTAGCTAAGCCCACCTGATTCAGTGAGCAGTGAACTAAGATCAGAAGAGTTGAGCTTTAGTACAATTAACAATACTAATTAAGTCCATGGCACATTTTAGGGTAGCCACCCCATTTCCATTTCTTCCTCTCAAGAGAGGGGAGTGACCTAATCCTACCCAGCATTTAAGTTGATTCTAAAAATCAAGAGAATGTTTGAAGACCTCTGAAGATGCACTCCCAACTTATACAACAATTTGTAACCACTCTTTAAAATATTTCATCACACTC
>NW_005876365.1:0-10125 GCF_000147115.1 Myotis lucifugus | reverse complement strand
GCGCGGGCAGCCTCCTCCTGAGTGCTCCGACAGAGGTTCCAGTGAGCGAGCAGATCGCGGAAGAAAGAGAGCGTGAGTCCTTGCTGAAGTACTAGGTGACCGTTGTCCAGTGGCTTGGTCACAGTTCAGGCAGGTGTGGGGCTGCTTCCCTTTGTGGTGCGAGCTTCATGCCGGTGGGTATGCAGCGTTCTCACGGTTCATTTTCCAGCGTTTCCAGTCCGCTGTCTCCAAGAGAATAGACTTTCAGAAGTGCTTTGCTCCTTCTCCTGTGTGGGGCCCTTTTTTGGCCTGTCACTCCTTTCCCTTTGCTGGCATGTGCTCATGAATTACATTGGTTACATTGTGAGATCGTGCCTGACTGTGCTCTGTGTGTGCGGACAGCAATCTTTCTGCTTTGCTCCTCTTTCTGGGGCTTTTGAGGCTTGTCTGCGTGCTCCCTCTTTTCCTTGAGCTTGTGGTAGGTTGAAGGCGGAGAGGAGTGTGTTCCCTTTTTTCGTCCTTGTTGTTTTCCAGCCAAAGACACCAGTCGTGCGGGTGCAAAGCTTCTATGTGCTATTCCACAGGGAGTGATGAAGGGTGGCTCGGTGTTGTCATTTCAGTGCAAGCTTCCACTCACTCAGTGCTTGCCTCCCTTGAGGACCTGTAGTTCTCCCCACTACCCCCAACCCTTTCTTCCTAACAGGTTTCCATGGAGAGGCTTGCTTTTGCTTAGGGGTCATGATGGGCATTGCTCTGGCTTCGTGTCTTCAGGTTCCCACCAGGGGCTGTGCACTGCTCTGCCTTGTCCCACTTTTCTGTTTTCCTGCTATTTCCTGCTTTTCTCATGCTGCTTCCATGGTGACATTTGTTTTCCAGCCAGATGTCGTGTTGGCATGCTCCGTCTGGATCGAGTCTCTTCTGTGATGGGGCCACAGAAGTCCTTGGCCCCCGTCCCATTGACAGTCCCTGTTCTACTCCTGGTCTTCAAGAGTGGCGGGAAGCCGTCCCTGCATTGCAATTGTGAGAATGGTGAGTTCCAGAGTCAGGGATGCCGCTGCCTGTTTCCACGGTTTCTGCACTTTGTCGGTGATGCCATCCAGATGTTATCCCAGCAAGGGTAGCAGCTGCCACTGCTGTGTGAGCCCCTTTGGCCATTTTTTCATGTTGAGGTTTCTGAGTGTTCGCTTGCGTGCGGTTGCTGCCTGTGTGGGCTCCTCCTTGGCTCCGCGTGCGTGTGCTTTTTGGTTCACGTCATGCTTCTGAAGAGTGGTCAGCATGTTGTCCTGTTTAGGCATTTCTTGTCTATGATTCCTGATGTCATTGCTGGTTTATGATTTGCCGTGCGTGTTTCCATGCTGCTGTGCGACGTTGGCCTGTCACTCTTCTCCACTTAGTCACCGATGTATGCTTTCTGCTTGAAACTCATAGCGTCTGCTGTGTGCTGTTTGAGGATTGTTCAGAATGTCTCCGCACTGCTGTGCATCCACAGCTCTGAGTGTTGGTTCTGTTCCTCTGCTGCCGTCTGGTGGCTATCAGTGGGATGGCGCAGTATTTCAGCAGCGGTGGGTAGCTGGTGGTGTGCTGTTGCCCTTTCTTGCTGCATTGATGTGTTGAGAACATTTTGAAGGCTGCCTATGACATGCTTGCCTTCCTTCCTTCCTTCCTTCCTTCCTTCCTTCCTTCCTTCCTTCCTTCCTTCCTTTCTTCCTTCCTTCCTTCCTTTCTTCCTTCCTTCCTTCCTGTTTGTCTGTATGCCTGCCTGGAAGTACCTCAGCTGATGTGAGTGTGTGGTCTGTCCCTGTTTCCTGCTATGTTGGGTGTGTTTTGGGTGCTGGAGTTCTGCTGTGGTCAGGATGTCTGCTAACTGAGTATAGTAAGTCTTTCTCTGACTGCTGTTCTTCTCCATAGCCTCTGCAGATTTGTTTCGCAGTTTCCCCTGCATGTCACAACTTTTTTCTTGCCCTTGGGGTCTAACATGCCTCGCATGCAGTCTGCAGTGCATTTTCTCTGAGGTGCCCCATCACAGCCGTTTGGGGATTGTGCTGTCAGGGGGTGTGCGCTCTGATGTCACTGGCCACCTGTGCTTGTAAAAGTGGTACAGGTTTTCTGTCCTTGCTGCATGAGGCGGTGAATTTCTGTGCTATGGCAAAGGGCGGTGAATTTCTGTGCTATGGCAAAGGGCCGCTGTTTTCAGTGCTGCCTCTGGCTTGTTTTCCTTTCTTTTCCCTGTTTGTTTTGATACATTCTTATCTTGGTCGATGTGTCTGCTCCCATCCAGGGCACCTGTCCTCCTTCCAGCCTCATTCCTGGCCCTGACTCTCCATTAAAGGAGGCAAAGGAGTACTGGGCACCTGTAGCGCTGGCATTGCCTGCTGCATTGCTGCTTTCTGCAGGCTGCAGGGAATGTCTCCCTGTCTCCGTGTTTTTCGAGAGGTGGTTTCCCCAAGCAAGGATGCCATTGGTTGTCTTTGCACAGTTTCTGGCACGTGTGTGCATGGCGGCATCTGGGTGTTGCTCCACATTATCTGTCACTCACAGTGATCTTGTGTTGAGTCCGTTTTGCCACTTCTGCGTGTGCAGCCGTTTTCCATTGTCTGCTCTGCTTTGTGGTCTCCGTAATGGTCGCTTGCCTGGGCAATGAAGGCTTGTCAGCCCTGGCCTGCCTGGACACTGGTTTGCATGCTTTCCTGCGCTACATCATGCTTTGGTAGGAAAACCTTCACACGTCAGTTTGGTTTAGTCCTTCATGATGCCCCCTGCAGATTTCCATGGTGCTTCCCCGTCCGGGTATGCCTGCAGTTTACAGTCAGCCCGTTTTTCGTGCTGGCGGCGTCTGCTGTGCCCAGCCTGAGGATGGATCGGCCATCCCTTCTCTGTGCGCTGTCAAGTGCGCGCCACTTTCTTTGTGGTCCTTTGCTGCCATCTTGTGGCTATTTTTGGAACAGCAGCGCATTTCAGGAAAGGCTTCTGAGAGTGCTGTTTCTTGCTGCATTTCAGGCCTTCCCTGACGTGTCTTCTGCCTTCTTCTCCTGCCATGAGCTTCTGCTTTTCCTGCGATCACGTCCTGCCTTGTATTTTCTTTGCGGGCACCTTTCACAGTGTGGGCAGCGACCGTGGAGAGCTCGCTCTTATTTGAATGCGTGTGCTTCCCTGCTGCCCCCCCTTGTGTGTTTCCCCGAGGTCCGACCTTCGCTTTATTGCCTCCTAGGAAGGCTTGCTTGGTGCAGCCTGCCCTCACAGTGTGCTGGCAGAATGGCTGCGTGCACCGTGGAGCCTTCCTTGCAGCTGTTGACTGTTTCTTTCGCTGTGTTCCTTGAGGTGTGCTTGTGCTTCTGTGCTGCTTGCTGCTGCCAAAGATTGCCTCCTGTTCACTGCTTTGTTCCTTGCCATGTCTTCAGGCAATTGCTCACTGTCTGTTGCCGGCTCCGGCACCGTTGGCAGCTGTTCCCTGACTGATGACGCTTCTGTGCTTGCATGCGCACATCACGGTTGCTACCTGTCCTTTCCCGTGTCTTCTCTGCTCACTTTTCCCGTGTCCTTACGGTGCTTGATGTGTGCATTAGGGTGGGTTGGGGGGGAGGAATGCAGGTTTGGAGGCTTGGAGGTTTTGGGGGAGGTTTGGAGGGAGGGAGGGAGGGGAGGGGGGTGGAGACAGAGGGTGGGGAGAGGTGGTGGGAGAGAGGGAGACAGGCAGAGAGAGGCCGAGGGGCATAAAGAGAGACAGGGAGACACAGGGAGGCGTGCAGACAGGCACAGGTGCAGGATTTGTGTTTGCTGGTTATCCTCTTGTCAGTCTCTTCCATTGTGTGCCAACCAATAATGGAAGCGTGCCCCCTCACTGTGAGCCTGCTTCTCAGGTTCGGTCTCAGTCGCTGAGATGTGCTGTTGAGACTGGTGCTTCCTTTGAGCCTTGCTGTGGCTGCCTGCAGACTTTGCCAGTCTTGTCTCTGTACTTCTGGCCGATTGGAGTTTGATTTTGGAATGTGGGCCTTCAGTTGGCGCGCTGTAGCTGCTGTTCGTGTTTGGGGATTGCTGCCTGTGTGTTTGTGCTGCTTGGCTGTGGCCTGATGTTGTGTCCCTTCCTTTCGTTGTCTTTCCTGCTGTGCCAGTCCCATCCTTTCTTTCCTGCCCGTGTGTTGTTGCCTTAGGCTGCTATGTAGTTCCATACTGCTTGTCGATTTCTTCCATGCTGGCCATGAGGTGTGTTGTGGGGAATCCCTTCATGACACAGTTCCATCACTCACTGCTTTTCCAATATCTCCGCAGGGATGTGTGGCGGCAGCTCTGTGGCATCGCTCCCTGGGAAGTGTCAGCGTCTGTCACGCACTGTGGCGAATGATTTCGGACCGCCTGCCAGGAAAGGTGAGTGCTGCCCCTGCTGTGCAGTCTGTGTGCTCTGTCCTGCGCTGTGTTCCTGTGCAGTGTGCTGTGCCGTTTTCAGGTTGGCCTGCTGCCTTCCTGCTGGTTGTGTGTGCTGTCGTGGTTGGCGCTGTTTGCTGGTTGGTTTGGTGCTGGCTCTTGCATGTGCTCCTGCTCCTGGAAGCATGCTGTGTGCTTTCCAGCACTGGCAGCATTGTGCTGTGCGTTACGGCCTTGAGTGCCTGGTGGCTGTCGCGTGTTTGACTGCCATGATCGTGTGTGTGCTGTGCCTTCATGTTCCCGGTACGATGAGTCCGGCCACACTGACGATGCAACAGGGTCCATTACAGTGGTGGCATGGACAGCACTTACGGCGAAGTTCTCCTGAGGTCATTGCAGTGCTGAGGAGGACAGTGTGTGCAGGTCCCGTGCACTGTGCTCCTAGGATGCCAGTCACCATTCTGTTGATGTTGCCATCAGCATGTGCAGCAGAGCGCAAACTGGGTCTTTCCCACATGCTTGCTCATGCTCTTGGATAGGTGTGTATTTCCCGTGTCATGAACTTACCTTCTGTTCCATGACATGTCCTGCTGCCTGTGTGTGCTGCAGGTTCACCAGCTGAGAATTTCCCCTTATGTTTCCCCTGTGGGGGTCTCTCCCCTGTTCCCGCTGTGCTCAGCTGTCCTGTCTGCTCGATTGCTGGCCCTGTGCGTGACATTTATGAGCATTGGCATGCAATTCCTTACCTGAGATGTGTACATGTCACTACTTGCCCTTTCCATGGCAGCAGCATGGCGGATGCACAGTGATTACTCCCGTGTGCAGGAAAGGAATACGTGAGCCTGCTCACAAACCACAGACTAGGAGAAGAATGTCGCGGAACAAGAAGCATGGCATTGCAGCACTGGAAACATGACAGAAGCCCTGCAAAGGAGGTGCTGTATCTGCACAGCAGTGCTGTTGTCCATGGTTGCTGCGGTGCTTGCCCTTACGATGCTGTCTGCCTGTATTTCACAGGAGCAGTGACAGCGCTTTTGCAGTGCTTGTCTTATTTCCCTTGTGCTCCAGTATTTGCGGTGCTGACTTTCATATCACATGCAGTTGCGCCTCGAGATGAGCAAGCTTGCAGCTCACCCTGTGTGCAAGTGGAGTGGGTTCCCTTAGGAAGATCCATGTTCCTCTGGAGTTTGGTCCTGGTGATGTCCTCATGGTCCTCACAGATCATGGTATTCCTGCAGACTGTGTCTGCACCCACTGTGGTGGCGGTGCCTCCTAATCCGTTGAAGTGTACTCCTGTGACATCTAAGAGAACCCGTTCACCATTGACAACTCCCAAGGGCATGATGGCCGCGCCTGCTGTGCAATTTACTTCACGGCGTGCCATTCCTGAGGGAGTAGACCCATGCAATAAACTCTATGGGAAATTTACCCTTTCCCACACTGTCTGCTGCATCACTGTGCTCTTCCTGAGTGGGTATGCCAAAACACTCCATACTTACTGAGTGTGCTGGCTGGCCACGATGGACAAACAGTTTGGCTTTGCCATATGCGGCCCATTGTTCCGGTGCTTCTGAAAATCTCCATGGAGCATGTGCAGCGATTGCTACTTTATCCTTTGGTTGTGTTCAGTCTTTGCACATGTTACTTGTGCTTTCCATTGCATTCGCAGTGCCATGTTTGGCAGCAGTATTTCCAAAGGCAGTGTAGCTGTCAGCTGCATTACAAGGGTTTTCACAGGGTGCACTCATGTTTCCCATCCATTCCCCAATGAGAGCTGTCATCAGTTATGCCATCTACCACTCTTAGCAGCCACCCAATGCCAGCAGAATCCTTTCCTTCCAAATTCGCTGCCAGATGCAAGTCGCATGTGTGCCCCCAAACACTGCAGTGCCTTCAGCTCAGTGGTGCCATGCTTGTTCTCTTACCATGTGGTGCGGTGCTGAGACATTGTCTACGGTGCTTCCCAAGAGCAAGCACTGTCTCACTGAGCCCAGCATTCAATGTCCTGATTTTTCTCTGCAAGGTATGCGTGGCATTCACGGCATGGTTGCATTCCACGCTGTCTTCCTGTGCGCTGAGCGTTTGGTCCTTTCCAATGCTTCCACCCACGTCCCAGTTCCTGGGGAGTCCACTGACTGGGGGTTCCCAAAATGACATTGGCAGTTTCCGTTGGGGCGGAGATGTGTTCATGCCCACAAGCATGCCCCATCTCTACCACTCTGTGCTCCAGGTGTTCACAAACATGAGGCCCCATAGAGACCGCAGTTGGTAGGCTCCTGACAGCAAGCTGGCCATCTGTGCATTCTGGGAGGGATGGGCCTGCCTACTCCCTCCTGTGAGTCTGTGCTTGGAAGGCCGGCCATGCACCCCTTTCCCCTTGGTCGTGGCCCAGATTTCCAAGAAGCAGTTCTGTCAGTCTCGGCATCCCTGAAGTGACTATCTTGGGGTGGGTGGTTCTGCTGTTCTGAGGGTAGGTTCTTCTCTCGTGCCGTGGGGGAAAGAAGGACCGCAGCAAGGGTGGATCCCTTGGCACTTGGGTTTGACATTCAGTACTTTTGTGTTGCGAGGGCAGGTCGCTGCTCGAATCCTTGCCCTCCGAACACAGCTGGTTGCGGTGCAGCCGTTTCCATGCCTGCCTCTGCAGGGCTGCCTTCTATCGGGTGCTCCTCCTAGGTGCGTGGGTCACATGGTCCCCAGGGTTTCCAGGTGAATTCCTGGGTGTGGTGTGTCGCATTGCCAAGCAGATTCACGTAGGCGCTTGTGGGCTCTCCCATGTGTGCCTTTTCTAGGGCAGGCAGTGATATCCTGCTCCATGGCATGTCCTGGGAGGTGTGTCTGTTTCACCACCAATGCGTTGCTGCTGTCTCCAGTGTGTCAGAGATGTTGGGTCAGCCTGTGTTTTCCTGTGCTTGGCCATCTTCGGTGATGCGCGTCACCAATGTGTCGCCATGGCTTGGCTCCTGTGCTGGCTCCCGGGTTGCTCACCCCGAGTTTGTTCCCGTGCCGGCTACTCTCCTTTCCTGTCCTGTGTGCGCCGAGCCATGGCATACGGTGCCATTGCCATCGCCAAGGGCCATGGCGTGTAGGCTGCAGGGTGGGTCTGGAGTCAGCATTCATGGTTGTCTCTGTTGTTTTCCTCTGGCAGTGAGAATGCTTTCTGGCAGTGAGAAGATGCCTTCTGCTGCTCGGGTGCCATTTGTGCTTGAGCAAAGGCCAGGCTCACTTTGTCATTCTTCCCTTGGGAGCCTTGTGCAGTGCTCCTCTTCTTCTCCTGTGTGCTCAGTTGGATGTGGACTGTGACTGATGTGCTAAGGTGCTGGTGCCTGCCATATGGGTTCTCAGCCCACCAATGGAAGTCCTGCAGGGTGGCAGGCACAGCTCGTGGCAGCACCTGAGCCGTGTCGCAGGGTTCTGCTCGGCTTTTGTGCCTTATGTGTCGGGCTCCCATTTCCATGTGCATCGCCTACACATTCCTTCCACCCCTCCCAGCTGCACAGCTCGCTGACACTGACCTTGCTTGCAGAGAGGCGTGACAGTTTCCAGGCAAAGAAGGATTTTCCTGCGGTGTCAGACGCTCCCTGTGCCCCGTCTCCTGTGATCTGCCTTCACTTTGTTGAAGCACTTCACAGTGAGCACGTGGTTGCTGCCACTTGTGTGTGCAACAGTGACCTGTGACACTGTGTCTTTCGCTGGACACTGCTGATCCTGTGGTTGCCCGCTGTGGTTCAGGGATGGCCAGAAGTAGCGATGGCTGGTGAGAGGCGTGATCCTTTCCTAGGTGACGTTTTCTTGGAGTCCTTCTGAACAGCATCTGCTGTGCAGAGCTACAGGGCCTTGCCACATGGGCTCGGCTGTCTTTCCGGCTTTGTGCCAGCATGACGTCATCCTCTGCACTGTGCTTGCTTCCCTTGTTGGTGGTGTGTGGTTGCCTGTCCATCGTGTACGTCCCGCCCATGCAGAGTTGCGTGTCTGGTTGTGGTGCTGATGCCCAAGTTTGTGTGGCCTGTCTGTCTGCTCTGTGTTCCACGAGCTCCCTTTGCCCGGGTCTTGCACACAGGAATTCCATTTCCTGCTTTCTTTCCTGCGTGAGCCCAGAGGCCTTGTTGTGCTCGGATTGTCGGGGAAGCCATTCAAGGGCGCCTGCTTGTGAACCCTCACTGGGAAGACTGTGAGTCAGTGCTCCCTTCTGCTTGGCAGTGCTTTCTTGGGTGTCACATTTTGGATATATGTGATCCTTTTTTTTATGTGACAACCACTTGGTTTCTGTGGGTGCTCAATGCAGGCTTTTCCCTTTTCGTTTCCTAGGGCAGGGAGTTTTGCCAATGCAGTTCCTGTGTGCCACGAGCAGGTGTCCCCATCATCTTTCCTTGGCTGGCTGGGGCACATCTGATTCCTGCACTTCCTGATTTGAGGGGGCTGTCTGTCTTGAAAGGAGCCTTTCCCTGAACTTCCTTGCAATGTCTGTTGTCATGCCTTGCTGCACAACGGTGCCTGTGTCCGGTGTTGCGTTGCAAGCGTCCTTGGTGTGTGTGCATGGCTGTCTGATACTATCTCTGTTGTGCGGATGGTATGTGGCATGCGTGCCTGTATGTGATCCGATTCCATTGCACGGAGTTGCTGCGTTGTGCCGGCCTTGTGCTCCTCCTGTGCTAGGGACAGGCGCCTGGTAGAGAGGAATGATGGTTTGCGCTGAGGGTCAGGGACCATGGGGGAGAGACATTGCTGATTCTCTGTATAAAAAAGCAATGTGTTGTGATGCAGCCCAGCCAGGTGTCACCTTCCTTTCCCTCTAAGTGTCAGCAATGGTGACTGAGCCGCTACACACTTTGTTTTCTCCTTTCCTTTGGAAATACTTTCTGGTACTGCAGTTGAAAGGCTTTGCTGTACTCTCGATCAGCACTGCAAGCTGTTATGCTCATATGCGAGGGGTGCGGCTACAGTCAGCCGGCCAGCTTCATAAGGGCTTGTAAAATTCAAGTGTAGGCTCAGTGGCCACCTGGAGAACCTGGCTGGAGAACCTAGCAAGAGAACCTGTACACAGAACTTGGCTGGAGATCCTGGAGGGAGAACCTCGCTATGCTGATGAACTGAACCCAGTCTCCATGTCATTCCTTCTTCGCCGACTCCGTCCACACCTTGGGGGATCCCTGGACCTGCTGGGGTTGGACCCCAACAGTGGCCAATGTTGCTGATTGAGCCCATACCATTCTCATTCCGACCCTGTGTGTGTGCGCAGTGCGGTGAGGTGCGGTGCCTGTCATGTGCTGCTGGTCAAGGGGCTACTGTGGCCCCTTGTGGTGCTTCTGTCATGCCACCCACCTTGTTTTCAGCGATTGCTGGGCAGTGCTAGGTTCCTCGGGATTCCGTGTCCTTGCTTTCCTGGTTTCCCCGCTCAAGCCCTTTCTGGGACTGCTGTGCCATGGTGCGTTGCCTGCCGAGCATTGCGTTTCTGCTGCTGCAACTGTGCTGCTCCTCTGCTTTGGCGCATTTTTGGTGTGATTTCCTTCCCTGGTAGGCCTTGCCTGGTTGATGTGCTCATGGTGGGGCCCATTGACGGTGCATGCTGCTGTTGGATTCCTATGGTTTGCTTTCCTGGCCTGTGTTCTCCGTGGTTTCTGAATCCAGGACCAGGGGTCCTGCGTGGAGCTGCTCCTTCCTTTCTGATGCTCGTCATTGTTGCTTGCTTCCTGCTAACGCTTTTGACCCCTATTCAGGTTAGATGATTGCTGAAGAGGCATAGCATAGCATAGCATGGCAGAGCATAGGGAGGGAGGGAAGGAGGGAGGG
>NW_005876364.1:0-10125 GCF_000147115.1 Myotis lucifugus | reverse complement strand
CATTCCTGCTGCTGGGCCAAGAGCCTTGTAGGAAGTACAAGGACTTGGCTTTAATTTTTTCCGTAAGAAATCAGTTGCTGTCTCTGTCAGTCATCATTTTTTCACAGGCCCCGGGGGAGCTGAGGGGGTTTAGTATTTTTACCTCCTTTATCGGATTAATGCTTTTCTTTGGGCTCTAACAGAGCAGAACTCCTAACATGTTAAGATGTAAACAAAAGGCTTAATACTTGGGAACAGCTCTTGGACTCCATAAGTCACTCCGACTCATTTTCTTTTCCCAAAGGGGCCTGGAGAGTTCTTTCAGGATATAAACATCTTCCAAAAGGCTTTCTTCCCAACAGTCTTGATATCAGTAATTTACAGCTGCTCAGCTGCTCTCTTCACTGAGCCAATGGACACTTTTCACAAAATTATTGCAAATGATGGCTAAAAACAGAAAACCTCCAAAGAAAGGTCCTTCGTCTTTAAGAAATAAGAAACTTTTGAAAAAGATCCATTATTTTTTAAAATTTCTATTTCTGAAAGTAGATACTTAAAGCACCAAAATTCTTTCTAATAAAACGTATAAAACATTACTAATAAGCTAAATTTTTTTGGAGAGAAACTGTGGTCAGAAGATCTTAACCAGTGTTAGACAATTCCAAAAGCAAATTTCTGTGGGTAGGTCCAGCTACAATAATTTGTGCATAATTCACAATTTAGAAATCCAATAAAAAATTAAAATGCCAGGTCTCTTGTTAAAAAACCAGGATTAAAGTGCCATTAAAGGCACTAAAATATATATTTTTCTGTTTAAAATACTTTATTATCCTAGCCCTGACTGGTTTGACTCAGTGATTAAAATACTTTATTATCCTATCTAATAAAGAGCTAATATGCAAATTCACCATCACTCCAACACATTAGATGGCCGCCCCTATGTGGACAAAAGATGGCCAGCAAGGGAGGGCAGTTGGGGGTGACCAGGCTGGTAGGGAAGGGCAGTTAGAGGTGACCAGGCCTGAAAGGGAGGGCAGTTGGGGGGGGACCAGCCTTGCAAAGGAGGGCAGTTGGGGGGACCAGGCCTGCAGGGAGGGCAGCTGGGGACAACCAGGCCTGCAGGGAGGGAAGTTGGGGGTGACCAGGCCTGCAGGGGAGAGCAGTTGGGAGGGACCAGGCCTGAAAGGGAAGGCAGTTGGGGGCAACCAGCTTGGCAGGAAAGGGCAAGGTGGGGAGGGGACCCAGGCCTGCAAGGGAGAGCAGTTGAGGAGAGGGAGTCCCCAGGATTGGAAGAGGGGTGCAAGGCTGGGACTTGAGGGGACACCCCCCCCCCCTTTGTGCCACAAAATTTTCATTGCACCGGGCCTCTAGTTTATTAACATAATAGGTAACAGTGAGACATAAATAAGAGCATGGGCTTACAAACTTAAAATATGAAACTTTGGTGTCATAATTTTATATAATATGGTAAATAATACTTTATGTTATTCTAGAGGCCCAGTGCATGAATATTCGTGCACTCGGGGGGCGGTATCCCTCAGCCCAGCCTGCGCCCTCTGGCAGCCTGCGCATCCTTGGGGATGTCCACCTGCCGGCTTAGTAGTGCCCAGGGGCCAGCCTATGGTGAGTCTTCCCAGAGGATCAGGCCTAAGCTGGCAGTCAGACATTCCTCTGGCATCCCAGGAGCCCTTGGGGGATGTTCACTCCCAAACCTGATCCCACGGGGAGTGGGCCTAAGCCATCAGTCAGACATCCTTAGTGCTGCCACGGAGGTGGGAGCAGCTCCTGCCACTGCTGCTGCTCTGGCCAGCCGTGAGCTGGCTTCTGGCTGAGTGGCGCTCCCCGCTGTGGAAGTGCACTGACCACCAGGGGGCAGCTCCTGCATTGAGCATCTGCCCCCTGGTGGTCAGTGTGCATCATAGCGATTGGTTGTTTCACTGTTTAGTCAATTTGCATATTACTCTTTTATTATATAGGATTTGATTGACCACATGACTTTCCTAGCTCATTTTTCCAGAAATTCATTTAGTAGATGGTAGAAATTTATACATTTAATAACTTTGTTTTCAATTAATATAATTGAAAGTAACCGTTGTTTTTGGCAAATGCAAGATCTCAAATAATTATTGATTTCTTATTTTTAGTTTTGAGAAGGATCCTTCTGCTGATGTAACTGCTACTATAATTAATTGTTAAGAGTGTTTTGTAAGCTGCAGCATTGGAATATATTTCTGCTAAATCATTCCAAAATATAAAATTTAGCATATTTAGAGTTAATGATTCTTATTGAATAACTTTCCAAAAACATTGAACTCTTCATAAAAATCAGTTTTATGCAAATCTGAATTTTAAAAACATAAGTGTAAATTTTATACGTAACAATTTTAATGTTCTCCCTGACATTGTCTGAAATGTGGGCAGTTGTACAAGATCTGGTTTCACAAGAAGTGGTTTCATTGCTTGCACATAATTCACCTAAAAGATCATGTTCAGATGCGCCGTGGGGGAGACACAGATTCGAGTCACACTTTTTATTTTTGCATAAACTGCAATCACCATGCATTGGTAACAGTTCCATAGAGGAGTCGCCAATTCCAGGCATTTTTTGTGACCTACTTTGAGCACAGCAGCCTTCAAGATTTTACCTTTTCTCCCACATGTATCACATTATTGGGGAGCAATTGCTTTTAGCTCCTCAGCCTTGTAGTACTTTCTAAAACATCCCAGTTAGTTTTTATAAAAATATAGAAAAACTTTCTTTTTGCATGTATGAGTTATTGGTTTTTGGAATGCTTATTCAATGGACTATAATTACAAGTTCAACTTGTGGGATCAGGTTTGGAAGCGAACACAGTGGCCACCTCAGAGCGAACGGCTCACCGGGAGAGAACATAGCCCAGCCGTGAGCGTTCAGATGCCACACAGACGTGGGTCGGGAGGTGTTTGCTGTGGAGGCTGAGAGCATTGGGTGTGGGTGGTCCAGGAAAGGGGAGTTGTCAGGGACGTTCTATGGAGCAGTTCAGCGTCACTGTACATAATGTGGGACACAAACTTTTATCTCCTACTGTGTTTGTTTAAAGGTCTGTGCCCAATAATATTCACAGACAATTCAATAATTATCTTTATAAATTAAAAATGATCTTTTTTTTTTACTTAAACGATGAAACGGTTGAGCTAAAATGTTTTGCTAGCCCTCAATTGGATGATTCATCCAGGTTTCCTTTCTCATTCTTTCTCACGTGCCGGGTTAACTTCTCTGATGCTTACACGTTAGCCTTTGGGGTGGTCGGGGGCACAGGAAACTGCTGCCCTGCCTGAAGAGTGTCCTCCTAAGCCCGTACAGCACCCTGTGTGCCATCTGTGTGTCCCGCTTTGAGGACTTTACCCTAAAAGGCGATAGTTAGGTGATGCGTTCCCTGGCCCTTGTTGGACCCGAGTGGCTCTTCATTCTTCTAGATATTTACATTTTATACCTGGTCAAAGAAGCCTATTGTGTCAAGACCGCCTTGTGCCAGTTGAAAGTTGATTTGTTCTTATCAAATGGCCCTTTGCTGTCACACCTCTGGCATGAATGATGAGTCTTGTAAGAAACACGGCTGACCCTTGAACAACTGGGGGTTAGGGGTGCTGATCCCCGGAGCAGTTAAAACTCTGCATGTAACTTTTTACTCTCCCAAATTTAGTTGTTCCTCAATATCCTGTGGGATTGGTTCCAGGACCCCCAAGGATACCAAACTCTGCCGATGCACAAGGCCCCTGTATAAAGTGGTTTAAAACCTGTGGGTCGCGACCCCTGAAAATACATCCTGCATATCAGATATTTACATTACGATTCATAACAGTATAAAATTACAGTTATGAAGTAGCAATGAAAATAATTTTATGGTTGGGGGTCACCACAACATGAAGAACTGTATTAAAGGGTCGAGGCATTAGGAAGGTTGAGAACCACTGGTTTACATCAATGCGTACAGACGTTCCTCACACCTACACACTCCCAACCATCGATCACAAACAGTGAAACCACTTACTGAAAAAATCCACTTGAAAGTGGACCTGCAGCGTTCAAACCTGTGTTGATCAAGGGTCAACTGTATTGGCAAACTACTTTTGCATTTATTATAAAAATAAATTTTTGAGGATGTGGTTTAATAAATTCCAAAGGTTTCTTATGAGGGTCTGAAATGTAAATGCTCTACTGTCTTAGTGTCAGCAAAGAGCAATGCCTGTTTCCAGTGCCTGTTCCGTGACTGCAATTCTCAGGGTCAAATCCAAGCTCTTCTAATCACTGAGGGGGCAGGTCACACATGCGTTCATTGGCTCCACTTCTCCCCTCATGGTTTTCCTTTATCCCAGTCTTTATAAAACACTAGAGGCCGGTGCACAAACTCGTGCATAGGTGGAGTCCCTCAGTCTGGCCGGTGATCAGGGCCAATCGGACCGTCTTGCCCAGTCCCGATTGGGGCCAATGGGGGCCGGCCTGCCAGGGAGGGACCACAGGAGGGCTCCAGGGCGTGTCTGGCCCTCTCGCCCAAGCAGCAAGCTAACCTATCGGTTAGAGTATCTGCCCCCTGGTGGTCAGTGCACATCATAGCGACTGGTTGAGCGGTCAACCAATCAGTCAGACACTTAGCATATTACGCTTTTATTATATAGGATTGCTGTGATTGATGTAATCATGTAAGTCACTTTAAACCATTTTTGTAATGAGCAGGGATCCTATTCAGAACTCATAAACCCTCTGTCCTCTCGGTTCCACCTGATGGTTGGCTATTACTATCAAGTCCTCCTGAGGAGGAAGACTCGTTCCCCTGGTGCCGGCAGCTATATTTCTTACCTCCAGATGGTGTGCATCTTGAAACCATGGCCTTTGCACCACACCTCTCAGGTGACGGAGGGGGAGGAAGGACACGTATGGAGGGAGGCAGAGTTCCAGGCCACAGACGCCAAGCATTGGTGTCTTCACCCCTGCCCAGCCTACCAGTCTCAGAGGGCCCAGGAGTTGGGCCTGGCACCATGATAAGCCATCCGTTATCCGAGGGGAAATTGTGTGTCTGACACCATGTCTTGTTGTAGCTCATTTGCTCGTGGTGTTGCTGTGGCAGGGATCCAGGCCTGGGCCCGAGGTGAGACCCCGCCTTCTGGCCACATCTCTGGATGGAGTGAGCTCCCAGGCTCTGACAAGGCTCCTGCTCTCCATCTGGGTCAGCCTCCCTCCATTGCCTGTGGTCAGGCCAAGTGTCATAGCACATTGCGCTTGGTGTTCGTGCAGGGAGCTTTCTGGGTCATGGGCTCTTCCAAGCCCAGCTGAGGCCTGGGCCCGCGGGCTTTCCATCCCCACACAGCCTGCCTGGCGTTCATGCTCTATTTCCCAGCAGCCGCGGAGTGATAAAGGCGTCCAATAGTGGCAGATGGGGCCTGACACTTGAAGTCGGGGAGTTCTCCTGCGGAAGAGGGGGAATCGATGGATAAGATACCAGGCACGTTCCCAAGGCGGCAGAAGTGCTGGCCAGTGGAAATGAGAGTGGGGTGGACATGAAAACTGTGGATACTCCAACCCCTGCCGAGGTGTCTCTGCCAGATGCTGCGTCATAAACTCGAAGTAAAGCCCAGAGTGAATGCAGGAAGGGGTCCTGGGGAGCAGAGAAGGCTGGAGCCCGTTTGCTGACAGCCGCCTCCGGACAGCGGTGCGGGCAGCCGTGGCTGTTGTCATGGAGGGGAGAGAGGGAGGAGGGACGTGTGCGCTCCCAGGAGGATGCAGAGGCGGGAGCAGACAGAGCTGTGGCCGGGGCCTTCTTCGGTGAGAAGTCAGCGAACTGTGTTGAAGGCTCTGCCTCAAGTTACCAGCGAAGCCAGAAGAAGGTGCCTTCACCTTATTTATTCAGAACTGCGGTGGAGGTGCATGGACCTGGGCCTGGGAGGCGGGAGAAACCCGCCAGGGAGAGGTGTGTCTGTTTCTCTTGGAGAAACGAATAAACACAAAGGAGATGAAACGGGACAAACGGTTCTTACAGAAGAGTCACAGCTGCGGGCAGACACTCCCCTTCAGGAGCTCGCACTTCATGCCTCTTCCCTGGCGGTGGCCGGGTCTGAGTGACGCGCCCTCAGAGAACAGAGTGCTCAGGGGAAAGGGCGCCTGCGCAGCGGGGACCGGCCAGCGGCCACCTTCCCGGGCGAGGCCGGCTTGCTCCCAGGCTCAGCGGCGTCCAGAGCATCTCTCTGAAAGTTGCTATGACGCGAGCATTCACCCCAGCACACTCCGCTGGGAGTGACCTCAGAGGCCCAGGTGGAGAGAGATGACACAGGGTCTTTGAGGCCACAGTCGTGATTGTGCGTTTCCTTAGAAAATCCACAGAAAGGCCTTGGGGATAAATCAAGTTGAGGTTTTTGCAGGAACATCCGAGGCAGAGAGGGAGGTCAGGCCCAGGAGCACGAGCAGGACAGTGTGGGGGATGATTCTACAGGAGCCCCCAGGCGGGGAGACCTCCCCCCACCACAGCTCGGGACTCCAAGCCAGAGGCCCTGCTTCAGAGGCTAGACAAGCAGCACTTTTATCCACACCCACATCGAAGTAGAACAGACCCAAACATATTGTTCAAAATGATTGTGTGTGTTTTTTTTGCATGCCAATTACACACCAATGAAAGGAATGGCACTTTAGGGGCACGTTCTCCATGTCATTGTGACACCATTGCCTCCTAAGTAAGCAATGCTAATGTGGGAAGTCATCGGCTCCGCCTCGCTCCGCTCCGTAATGAAGTGACTTCTGGACGGGCGGCCTGGCTGATTTATGGGCGCCGCTGGGTGACGGGAAGACTTCACCGGCGGCTTTTACAATTTATCAAGTTCTGTTGGCCTAAGGAAGGGTAATTACTTTCCCAGAGTTGATGTGATGTGTGTACCAATGCCAGTCCTCTACTCAGGCAAAATTAAACTGTAACCCATTTACTATACATGGAATGCGCGTCAGCAGTTTCGAGGGGCAGTTCCAGAAATATCCCAATCTCCCCATTCCCAAATGCAGTCTGACACATTTGTCCCTTCCTGCATGTGACGGGAGCTTGAGCTGTGGGACACTCATTGGTCAAACAATGAATGTGCTTCTGCAAAGCAGGTAAAATCTTCCTCCGAAAAAGATAAGTCGGTGCGGGACACGACTTTGAAAGTGACTCATGAATAAGGAAGATGTCAAAGGCTAATGTTACGGGAACCCAGCGCGCCCTTAAAATGTGTGCGTGTGGCGTCAGGACAATACGCTGCTTCTCCGATCGCGAGCCGTTCACATCATCTCAGGCTCCTCAGACACGGAGATACTGAACCTGAACAAGAGAGCGTCCTGAGAAGGGGAACCTTCACCATGACAGCTGCACCATAACGGGACGCTTCTGCTTTCTGTTTGCAAAGCAACGAGTTTCTCATCGCTGAGAGGATTCACAAACAGCTGCAAGAGTGTCAGAGACACGCTAGGCGTGGCTGTACATGGGCGCACACCAGGCTGGGTCACCGGGGAACGACCACGGCTCTCGGCATTTGTACCGGTTGGCATACATACCGATTAAGTCAACGTTCTAGGGGAGATTTCTGTTTCTGGCCCATAATAGGCCTTATTGAGTGAACAGATACATGCATCTATTTTGTGGTACATTTTGGAAAGTTTTGTGTCAAAATAACATTTCTTAGGAACAATAAATTATGTTTTTAAACCTCCTGAGCCCCATAAAGGTGAAGGAAGCTCTTTTAAACACTGTATGTTTTCAAATATTCCTCCTACATGACATTCAGAGTTAATATAACTAACATAAAGATCCCTTCTAGATAAACAATAACAAGATGAACATGGGTAAGAGCTCCTTGCTATCGAATGACCAAGTTCCAGCTTCTAGTCAAGATGCCTCAAATATCTTTGCCTCATGGAGAGAATCATTTCGCCAGGCCACGTACCGGCCCAGCCTCAAACACAAGTCTCATCTGGAACAAAATAGAAATGCTCACTTCCTCCTTTCCAGAAAGTCATGAGAAAGTATAACTGCACCAGGAAAAGCGAGGGGTGAGGCCTAGAAGTGACAGCCAATCCCTGGAAACCTGGTAGACATCAGAGGCCTTATATCGTCTTACAGAAGCCTGCCGCCTGCTGGTAAGTCCTACCTTCCCTGGGTAGTCTAACCGAGTAGTCTAACCACTCACCTCCTCTCAGTGGGAAGTGTTACATTTCCCTTTTGTATTTTCTAGGTCTCAATCCACTGGCTTCCTTTTCGGATGCTAACTTACAGGCTGTCCCCAGACACTGCCGCTCACTCTTGCCTGAGATTCCCAGGCGATGAGCAGTACTGTTCCCAGGCACGTTTTCTGCCAACTTGTCTTGGTGCCGAGCTGTTGCCTTTGCTGCTTGTGCTGATCGCTTTGCTGGTGGGCATGGAGGACTTGGCTGGCACACCTGCCTGGGCTTCCAAATCAGAGGGCATGAGCTATCACACCCTAGCTGCTGGCTGCCCCAGGGCCGGGCCCGTCGCTGCCTTGTGGGTGCCTCACTCCTGTTCAGGGGAAGCCTGCTACTGCTCTGCCAGCTGTGGTTGAGACATCATGGCCATCAAATCTCACCTGAACCGCCAGAACCCACAGGATCCTCTGCCTCAGGTCCCGGTTCAGGTCCTCTCCTGCTGCCTGGCACTGAGAGCGGGCACCCTCTCTGCCTGGAACCCCGCCCCTTTCCTGCCCTGGAATGGACCATGTCCCAGGATGACCGAGCATCAGAACAGCCATACCTTCCTCAGCCAGCAGTGTGGACGCTGGGGGGTGATCACCCACCGTGCTATGGGATCATCTCAAAAGCATGTAGATTTGGAACATTCCTGAGGTCTGAGGAAGTCTGTTTGACTTGGGGTACAGAAGCTCATTACTTTTCAATTGAACTTGCCCCAGACTTGGAGAGGAGATACTGAAGCGCCTACACCCGAGATGGGAAAGACTGTCCTATGTTCTCGTGGTCTTATAAACCCCACCGCTTTCCTCTGCTTTCAGTCTCACGAGGCTCAGTAAATCCAAAGCATGTTTACGTGACGCAGAAAGCATGTTCTGTTGAAGCAGAAACTGTGATTGTTTTATTCAGTGTTAGATTCTGTTCACACAAATCTCCTCATTTCTTTGCCTTAAAATTATAAGGCAGCTTGTCCAACAGCCCCGGACACATCACCGATGGTTATTGTTCAGGGCTAACAATATGACTGTACTCAGTTAATTATTTACTGAACTAGAGGCCTGGTGCACAAATTCATGCCTGGGTGGGGTCCCTTGGCCTGGCCGGTGATCAAGGCCTATCAGGGGGCTGGCCAGCTAGGGGGAGGGACCGTGGGAGGTTGGCCTGCCAGCGCCCCCCCATTGGAGCCCGGGAGGGGGGGAGGGGCCACGGGAGGTTGGCTATGAGAGTGCACTGACCACCAGGGGACAGCTTCTGCATTGAGTGTCTGCTCCCTAGTGGTCAGTGCTCATCATAGCGACTGGTCGACCAGTCATTCTGGTTGTTCCGGTCTTTCAGTTGTAACAGTGGCTTAGGCTTTTATATATATAGATTTTTATATAGATCTATATATCTATATCTATATCTATATCTATATCTATATCTATATCTATATCTATATCTATATCTATATCTATATATCTATATCTATATCTATATCTATAGTAGCTTCTGTTTGCCCTGGTCTAATTCTCCAATATTGAAAGATAATGGTGATATATTTATCTTTCACTAAATTTAATTTGCTCAATGATCAGTCCCTCAGGAAATGTTAGAAATGTTACAATTATTATTTTCTAAATAACGGAATTCAAACACCTTGGGATCATTTAGTCGGAGGCCTGGAGGTGAGACTGGTTATTTGGAGAAAATCTCGTCGTCACGCAGTTTGCAGCTGGGCTGTGCCTCTCTCTCTCTCTCTCTCTCTCTCTCTCTCTCTCTCAGAGAACAGGGTACCTGATTTGCAAGTACAATTGTTTGCAGAAATAAAAATAGTGCCATGATGTGTGACTTATAAAATTCAGTGTTCTTTTAGAGCCTTTCTTGAGTGCTGACATTGCTTGCATGTCTTATAAATCCTCGGTGAAGAAAAATTGTGGTGGTTGGTTCAACAAGATGTCAACATGTTAATG
>NW_005876363.1:0-10126 GCF_000147115.1 Myotis lucifugus | reverse complement strand
AGCTGATCGATGTTTCTCTCTCATCGATGTTTCTTTTTTTTAAAATATATTTTATTGATTTTTTACAGAGAGGAAGGGAGAGAGACAGAGAGTTAGAAACATCGATGAGAGAGAAACATCGATCAGCTGCCTCCTGCACATCTCCCACTGGGGATGTGCCCGCAACCCAGGTACATGCCCTTGACCAGAATCGAACCTGGGACCCCTCAGTCCGCAGGCAGACGCTCTATCCACTGAGCCAAACCGGTTTCGGCACTCATCGATGTTTCTAACTCTCTATTCCTCTCCCTTCCTCTCTGTAAAAAATCAATAAAATATATTTAAAAGCAAAAGAAGAACTACTCCCTGCTGAACACAGGCTGCCTCTCACAGGAGTTATTTCTACCTTCCCAGGATGGCCAGGTGGCCCCCTTACCCCAAGATGAAAACAAGTCTGCGGTAGAGTTCCTGTTCCAGATCTCCCCACGGGATGGAGCTGAAGCCGACGCCAGCCAAAAGCACATCCTTGCTTGCCCTTCTGTCCTGCGTGCATCTCCCACCCCCTCTCCCAGGAGAACTCTCTCAACACATCACTTTATAGGAAATGCCCATTTCAGACTCTGCTTCTAGAGAATCTTACCTAAGGCAGGTATATTACAAGTCAAGAGTCAATGCAGTTATTCAAACAGCTAAGGCAGCCTCAGGCTACATCCCAAAATACTCAGCCCCAAGGTATAACAGCCTGATTATCAGACATCTGCAGGTTGATTCCAATTTTGGTCACATATTTTTAGCATAGTGGAGGATCAGAAAGACCGTGACCAAGTCCGGCAACTGTATTATAAGAGGAATGGTTGAGAAATCAGAGATCTTTACACTGGAAGGCAGAGCTTTTGGGAAGGCAAGAACACTGGCATCTGATGTCAGGTTTGACGTGTGGTACAGAGGCCGGTGCTGGGATCAGAGAGTGGAGTTACACAGGGCAGCGGATTTCCCGAGTCTAAGACAACCTGCTCACAGTGTAAGCTGCAAGGTAGCAGATCTGGCTTCCTGGGAGGGAAGGAGTGGGAACAGGCATTCCTCCTGCTGAATGTCTGGCTCTTAGAAGTAACAGACATGGACCCGGCCGGTGTGGCTGGATGGTTGAGCGTCAACCTATTGAACCAGGAGGTCACGGTTCGATTCCCAGTCAGGGCACATATCTGGGTTGCGGGCCCCAGTAAGGGGGCATGCAAGAGGCAGCCAATCCATGATTCTCTCTCATCATTGATGTTTCTCTCTCTCTCCCTTCTTCTCTGAAATCAATTTTTAAAAACAACAACAATTTTTTAAAAAGAATGAATAGATATGGGAGAGATCCTTTCAACACTTACTTGTAGTATATCTCTGTTGTGAGATGCCCCTCCAGTGGCCAAAATCTTTGTCTTGGGCACTGCAAGGAGAAAGAAAAAAAATGACTGGCGGTTTCCCAGAGTTCTTCAGCCACAAAGGGCTTGTGTCAGCCATTGCTTCTTGCTTATCACAGAGGATGGGGGGAGAGACTCGAAGCTAGTTCTGTCCCCTATAATCGGCTTGTGCGGCTGCTGCCCCACCCACCTCTTAATATCTTCTTTTTCTTTTAATTATTAACAATCTCTCAACAAAACAAGAAAGAAGGGACCTTAATTAAATGGATGAAGGCCATATGTCCAAAATGTACAACAGACATCATTCTTAACAGAAACATCTAGAAGCATTCTCTTTAAGACTTGTGTGCTGCCCGGCCGGTATGGCTCAGTGATTGAGCATCGACCCATGAACCATGAACGGTTTGATTCCTGGTCAGGGCTCATGCTGACTGATGGATTCTCTCTCATCATTGGTGTTTCTCTCTCTCTCTCTCTCTCCCTCTCTGAAATCAACAGAAATATATTAAAAACGAAACAAAAATAGCCTCTCTGCCTGACTGCAGGGAAAGCACCATGAAGAAGGCTTTTGATAAACTTCAGGGATTGCATGCACAAAGGAAATACTAATAGGACTATAGCAAGATAGAAATAAGCCCGTCAAGAAGACTGGAAGAACTTCCAGGTGGTACAAGGGGCTGGAAGAGGGGATTCTAAGTAGTTTTCTTTACTTTCCAAACTTGCTAAGATAAGGTTTGATTGCTTTTACAAACCAACCTCAACAAAATGAATATATACACAGAAACATAAGCTGAAAGGGACCATGGTGTTAGCCCAGTGCAGATGGGTGCATGTCTGTCAGTGTCTAAACATCAAGAGAGCAATGGTTCTTTAAATAAAGCATCTGTAGCCAGTAGTTAAGAACTCAGAGTCTGGCCCTAGCTGGTTTGGCTCAGTGGATAGAGCATCGGCCTACGAACTGAAGGGTCCCAGGTTCGATTCCAGTCAAGGGCACATGACCAGGTTGTGGGCTCAATCCCCAGTAGGGGGCATGCAGGAGGCAGCGATCAATGATTCTCTCTCATCATTGATGTTTTTCTCTCTCTCTCTCCCTCTCCCTTCCTCTCTGAAATCAATAAAAATTTTTAAAAAAGAACCAAGAGTCTAGAGCCAGAAGCTTGGTTCAGAAGCTCTGCCAGCCTCAACGTGTTAAGCAAGCGACTTAACACGTTTCCTACTTTGGGGAGTGGGAGTACTACCAGCACCTACCTCGGAGCGCTGCTGTTAATAAGGAATGAGTGCTTAGAACCAGGCTGGGCACACAGTAGGTGCTTAATAAATGTTAGGAGCTATTATCATCATGACCACCAGCCCTACATCAAGTGCCTCTTTATTCTCCTTAAACACTATTTAACAAGATTAGGGCTGATCAAGAAGGAACCCAAGCGGGTCCATCCACACAGCAGCTGGAAGATGACGCCTCTTAGTGCTGTGGGGGGAGTTGGGAGGGTGTGGGGGGGGGTGTAGGTGTGTGTGTAGGGGGAGCAAGCTCATTCATTTACATGATCCTGTTGGAGAGGAACCCAGCAGAGCTGGCGAACAGGTTTGATTGTGCTTTTAGGCTTGCTAAGAGGATAAGTAACTTTATGCTGTTTTGCACAGGAAATGCTTTAAAGGCTGGGAATGATGGCTTGATCACATTACCTTCCTGAGCCCAGGAGGACCTCCCTGCGCTCGCTGCCTCTCCCTGCACACCCAGCTGCCCCTCCTGACAGCTAGAGAACCCTTCCAACCATAGCAAACAGCTGTGTCTGCTCTCGAATTTGGTGTACACGGAATCCTGCCACATGTATTTGGGTTTGGCTTCTTTTGCTCAGACTTCCATTGGTGAGATCGATTCTGTCCCATGCGGTTGAGGCCAGGCCCTTTTCATTTCTGTGTGTACTATCACGTTGTGGGAACACCCACAAGGCACGGATCCTGGCTGTCATCAACGGGTATTGGGTTGTTTCCCATGTGGGGCGTCAAGCACAGAGCCCTGATGCGTGGTCTCTGGCACGTCTTTGGAGAACACGCGTACATACTTCTGACACACGTCCGCCGAGGGCTGTGCCTGTAGCTTAGTAGGTGCTGCCTAACAGGTCTTCAAAAGGTCTCCCTGAAGCTTATTTTTTAATATCCGCTTACTTGGTGGGTTCAAAAGCATAACACGTGCTGCCTAGAACTTAGACTGCCCATGAAAGTACCCGGAGAAGGCCATCAAGCGAAGGGGCTTCAGTTTTCTACCTTCTCTAGTGACAACAACTGCTGCCCAGAGGGACAAATACATGTTAGGATCCTGGTTTCCTTGCAAAACCCCCAGACCATACCAACGCCATCAGTCCGGGGGACTCACTCACCTCCTAAAGCTGCCCATTCCATAGCTCGAGTTCTTAGAAACCCCCTTCTCCCCCATGGGCTCCCCGAGCCCTGGTTCTGCCGCTCCGTTCCAGACCTCTCAGTGTGGACAGTGGCTCCACACCCCGCTCCTCCCTATCCGAACTGAAATGCCCAGAACTGTGCCTCCAGGGAGGTGGGAGCTGGCAGGCGAGATGGAGGTCAAGGTCCAGCCATGGCCTCAACCCAGACCTATCCCACCTGCGTGCCCATGTCCTCAGGGCCCAGGTCTTGAGACATTCAGTTTGCAGGTTGGAGTTTAGGGTTACAGAAAGATTGCCGAGCCCGGCCGGTGTGGCTCAGTGATTGAGCATCTATCTATGAACCAGGAAGTCACGGTTCGATTCCCCGGTCAGGTCACTACCCTGGTTGCGGGCCCAATCGCCAGTGGGCGTCGTGCAGGAGGCAGCCAATCAATGATTCTCTCTCATCATTACTGTTTCTCTCTCTCTCTTCCCCTCCCTTCCTCTCTGAAATCAATAAAAATATACTTAAAAAAGAAAGAAAGATCGTCAAGTCCTATAGCTCCTGGCCTGGAGATGAGGCTACAGGGGACAGAGCGGACAAACAGGAACGCCTGTCCCCTCGTGTAGGCTGCCCACAAGAGCTAGTCACCTCATTTTCAGGCCCCACCAGGGTCAGGCTCCTCTTCTCTCCTGCCTGAGGCCCCTGCGATGGAGCCTTAACAGACAGACCCCGCCAGGCCATGTCTGATGGCTGAACAGGACCTCCAGCCCCGCGGTGCGAGCGAGACCCCGGCTCCCGCCCCAGAACACAGCCCGCCACCGCTCACTTACGGACTCGATAGCCCAGGCCCTCGGCATGAATCCTCTTGGCCATGAACTGTCCTTCAATCAGTGCTCGGATCTCCACATCCGCGGGGAACGCTGGGACCTGTGTCCAGGAGACAGCGAGCAGGGAGTGAGGAGCTCTCACTGTCCACTCATGTGTGTGTTAGCATGTTAACCAATGACCCAGACTCGGAACGCAGGACTCAGGCCTCCAAAGGAGCTCAGGCATAGCTGCTGACTCCCCACATCAAGCATGTACCCTGGCACATCAAAATAAATTATTTTAATTGATTTGAGAGAGAGAGTAAGGGAGGGAGAGGGGGAAAGAGCAAGGGGGGGGGGGAGAGGAGAGAGAGAGAAAGAGAGAGAGAGAGAGAGAGACCTCGATTTGTTGTTTCAGTTATCCATGCATTCATTGGTTGATTCTTGTATGTGCCCTGACCAGGGATCAAACCCGAAACCTTGGCGTATCGGGACGACTCTCTAACCAACTGAGCTACCCGGCCAGAGGCTCAAAAACGTTTGTTTTATCGATGGATGAGTGAATGAATGGAGCCCCTAAAAGTAGCATCATTTCATAGGTAACTGTTAAATGTAATACTCAGAAATGGAGCCGATGCAGCTCCAATACACGTAGCACATACCTCACGGTTTTCTGGGCTAAACCTATGCCGCCCGATCATTTCAGGGGTGATCTCCTTGACGTCAAAATAAAAACCTGAAACAGACCAGGAAGAGATTTGCTGTCAGCGATCAAAAACAAAAGGTGGGCGTCTCAAGACTTAGAAAAAGGGCGGGTGCAGCGACCCCACATCTCTGTCGCTGGGCCCCACTCACCCACGGGAGGACATCCACGAATACTCTCAGTCCCTGGCCCTCCGGCAGGACAGAGGGCATCCGGAAAGGCCTCAACACGTTTCCTTAGACAGCTCTCCCTACGCTCACCTGGCAGCCGGGCCACGGGCAGCTGCCCACTAGCCCTGAAATACCTGCCCACGCCCCCTCCCTGCTGAGAGGCCTGTTCCAGACGCTGGGCACTTTTCCTAACAGGACCTGGTGCCTGCAGCAGAAAGCTGTGCACAGGATGCACCAGAAGGGAGCAGGCACTGTGGCTGCCACCTCTGAGGCTGCCACCAGGCGCTCTGAGGGGGCAGGAGATGCAGCGATGGCCCCATCTTCCACTCAGAACACAGGGTCTCAGACCAGCTGTCAGGCCCATGGAGCACAAATGTAGACACACAGGACTCTCCTGGGCCTCTCCCTGGCCCTCCTCTCCCCCTACTCACGGGGCGCCAGGCCCTGCCCCTTCCACAGGCAGCTGCTGCCCCTCCCCGGGCCTGGCCTGCGCAGCACCCAACAGCCTACCCAAGCTTCCGCCATTCCCCATCTCCGTGGACCGCAGCGCCTTCGAGAACTCGCTCCAGGAACCGGAAGCCGACTCGTCGCGGATCTTCTCTCTCATGAGCGAGCCATTCTTAAAGCTGCAGAAGTGCACACAACCCTGAGGGAGCGCCCCCGTGCTCGCTGACTGGACACATGTGTTGCCAAGAAGAGGAGCTGCAGGTCAGGCTGGACCACAATCCCCAGCCACTGCATGGCAGGGATCTGCGGCTCTCCCTCAGGTCCCAGGCCCAGCTCAGGTCCCAGGAATTGCCAGAAGCCGGTCCATCCTTGCTGTTTCAAGGGACCTGGCATATATGGCATACTGTTCTTAATATGCTTTCTCACCTTCTTGGCGCTATGTTTTAACCAAGGTCACCTCTCTGAGAAAGGTTGTTTCCCCAGGTGGGGATTTTTCCCTGAGGTTAGGGAGGAGATAAAACCCCTTGACTAAGTGCCAGGTGGGTAGTTAGTCACTTTAACTAAGAACAATCACGCTTAAGCTACATAATCTTTACTCCCTGGAATGGAGATAAGAAACGCCCTAACCTTTGTAATAGAAATTGACAGGATTAAAATCGGCTGGTATGAATACGGATGTAACAACACAACCTCATCAGATCCTCATCACATCTTCATCAGCTCCTCATCAGATCCACATCAGCTCCTCATCAGCTCCTCATCAGCTCCTCATCAGATCCTCATCAGCTCCTAACCAGAACCTAGCCAGAGAACATGGCAAAAGATCCTGGACAGAACCTGGCTACAGAACTTCACTGGAGAACCTAGACAGAACATGGCAAAAGAACCTGGATAGAACCTGGCTAAAGAACCTGGTGACTGAACCTGGCTGGAGAACCTGGAGAACCTGGCTGGAGAACCTAGCGAGAGAACATGGCACCAGAACTTGGTTGGAGATCCTGACCAGAACTTCGCTGGAGATCCTAGCCAGAACTTCGCCATTCCTTATTCGCCGACTCCGTCCACACCTTTGGGGACCCCTGGACCCGCTGGGGCTGGACCCCAGCATCTGGCGCCCGAACAGGGACCCCTAGGTAAGCCCCCCCGCACTCGGGACGGATAGGACTCCACCTTAGGAAGAGGGTGGATAGTCTTTGCCGACTCCGTCCACACCTTTGGGAACCCCTGAAACAGGATTCCCCTAGGTAAGCCCCCACCCCCATTGAGAACCCCCACACTCGGGACGGATAGGACTCCACCAGGGTGCTACAGACCCCCCTATAGAGGATAAGTAGGGTAAGAAGGTGGATAGTACAGAACTTAGATTGAGAAGTTGTGCCATACTGAGTCCAAAGAAAGGAGACTCTGTATTGATCTTTAGATTAAGAAGATGTGCCATACTGAGTCTAAAGAAAAAAGACTCTGTATTGATCTTTTAACACATATGCTTGCTAGCAGAGGAGTTAAGGTTACTCCCAGTCAGACGGAATGTTTTATACAAGAAGTATGTCCATGCTTTTCTGAGGAAGGAAAGGTAAATGTAGATGCATGGGAGAAGGTAGGCCCAAGGAGCCTTATCCTTAACCCCACTGCAGCCTTTCCACCCCAGAAAAGTGCAGGATTGGAAAGCTCTCCCTGGGGTGATAGATCAGGACTCAGGTAATAGCGGAAAGTGCCAATCCTACTCTTAAAATGGATACAAGAGAGCATTTGGGGTTTTTCTTTTTAATGCCTGCCTTGGATTGAGTAAATGCATTACGTGCGTCACCACAATGGACCCAGAGGAGCTCCTTGTCCCATCGTTCCAAAGACTTAGAGTTGCTCCGATGACAGAAAAGTGGAAAAAAGAAGAAAAGAAAGGCTATGCAAGGGACTGAGGTGCCAACATGGGGTCAGCTGAAGAAGTTAACAACTGAGGCCCAACAGATGGTAGAAAAGCAAGAAGTGGAAGCTACTCTCTCAGCCAGGTCCGAGGACTCTGAGTAAATCGGCAAAAGAAACTTTCATTTAGCAGAAACTCACTTATTTCGTCAAATGGAAAGACTTACTTACAGGAGCCTGGAAGAGACCTGATGTACTTTTAACCTGGGGGAGAGGAGATGCTTGTATATTTCCACAGGACGCAGACTCACCTGTGTGGATTCCAGACCATCTAATCCGACCTTATGTCACACCACCCTCCGTCTCCGCCTCATCCTCCTCCTCCCTGGTATTATCCATATCGGCGGACCCAGAGGGCACAGCTGATTCCTCCCCGGACACTGATACCACCATCAAGCACTGCTCTGATGGACCCTTTGATGCAGCCCTTCAACTCGCTGAGACTTCGGGAAGCCCACCACCAATGATGCTGCCCGTAGCCAGATCAACAAGGACAATCAAACCAACAACTTGAGGACAGCTGAAATCCCTTGACTGAAGAGGCCGGCAACCTTCTACAGGAACGGGGCTCCTTGTACGCTCCATCCACTATGTTTATAGCTATGCTCGCTATCATTGCTTGCCAACAACCCAATCCGAGAGGTGGCCGCTGATTTACATACGCTATCATTTAAAAAATAAAAAAGGGGGAATTTGCTGGGAGCCGGTCCATCCTTGCTGCAGAGAAGAAACATCTGCACAGCATATGTTTCAAGGTACCTGACGTATATGGCATACTCCTTAGTGCCATGTGTTTTGACCAAGGTCACCTCTCCGAGAAAGGTTGTTTCTCCAGGTGGGGATCTTTCCCTGAGGTTAGGGAGGGGATACAACCCCTTAATTAAGTGCCAGGCGGGTAGTTAAGCTACATAATCTTTACTCCCTGGAATGGAGATAAGAAACGCCCTAACCTTTGTAATAGAAATTGACAGGATTAAAATCGGCTGGTATAAATACGGATGTAACAAGACAATAAACATCAGATCCTCATCAGATCCTCATCAGCTCCTCATCAGCTCCTCATCAGAACCTCATCAGATCCTAACCAGAACCTAGCCAGAGAACATGGCAAAAGATCCTGGACAGAACCTGGCTACAGAACTTCACTGGAGAACCTAGACAGAACATGGCAAAAGAACCTGGACTGAACCTGGCTGGAGAACCTAGCGAGAGAACATGGACACAGAACCTGGCTGGAGATCCCGACCAGAACTTGGCTGGAGTTCCTGGCTAGAGATCCTGGCTTGGCTATGCTGATCAACTGAACTCTGCCTTCATGTCATTCCTTCATCGCCGACTCCGTCCACACCTTTGGGGACCCCTGGACCTGCTGGGGTTGGACCCCAGCATATGGCGCCCGAACAGGGACCCTTAGGTAAGCCCCCATTCCCCTAGGTAAGCCCCACTCTCGGGACGGATAGGACTCCACCGTAGAAAGAGGGTGGATAGTCTTTGCCAACTCCGTCCACACCTTTGGGAACCCCTGAAACAGGATTCCCCTAGGTAAGCCCCCACCCCCATTGAGAACCCCCACACTCGGGATGGATAGGACTCCACCAGGGTGCTACAGACCCCCCTATAGAGGATAAGTAGGGTAAGAAGGTGGATAGTACAGAACTTAGATTGAAAAGATGTGCCATACTGAGTCCAAAGAAAGAAGACTCTGTATTGATCTTTAGATTAAGAAGATGTGCCATACTGAGTCTAAAGAAAAAAGACTCTGTATTGATCTTTTAACACATATGCTTGCTAGCAGAGGAGTTAAGGTTACTCCCAGTCAGACGGAATGTTTTATGCAAGAAGTATGTCCATGCTTTTCTGAGGAAGGAAAGGTGCCGGAAAGGTAAATGTAGAGGCATGGGAGAAGGTAGGCCCAAGGAGCCTTATCCTTAACCCCACTGCAGCCTTTCCCCCTGGAAAAGTGCAGGATTGGAAAGCTCTCCCTGGGGTGATAGATCAGGACTCAGGTAATAGCGGAAAGTGCCAATCCTACTCTTAAAATGGATACAAGAGAGCATTTGGGGTTTTTCTTTTTAATGCCTGCTTTGGATTGAGTAAATGCATTACGTGCGTCACCACAATGGACCCAGAGAAGCTCCTTGTCCCATCGTTCCAAAGACTTAGAGTTGCCCCGATGACAAAAAAGCGGAAAAAAGAAGAAAAGAAAGGCTATGGAAGGGACTGAGGTGCCAACATGGGTCAGCTGAGAAGTACACTGAGCCCAACAGATGGTAGAAAGCAGAGTGAAGCTACTCTCTCAGCCAAGTCCAGGAC
>NW_005876362.1:0-10126 GCF_000147115.1 Myotis lucifugus | reverse complement strand
ATGTGGCAGCCAGCTTGTGCCCACATGGGGGTGGCCATTTTCTGTCAGGGTGTGATGGTCAACTTGCATATTACCTCTTTATTATATAGGATTCAACCCTGTCTCTGCTCAATTGGCTCAAGTAGTGACAGGCAGCCTGGACCCATTTGTTGTTAGGTTTCACTGCCTTTTGTGCCCACATGGGTGAACCTTGACTGTATGGCATACATACATACCAGACTGAGTAAAATTAAGTCAGACAGAGAAAGACAAATACTGCATGATCTAACTTACATGTGGAATCTAAAGTAGCTGAACTCATAAAATTAGAGAATACAGTGGTGGTAGACAGGGGCTGAGGTTATGGAGAAATTGGGGAGCTGTTAATCAAAGGTATAAGCTTTCAGTTATAAGATGATAATTTCTGGGGATCTGATGTACAGCATGGTAATTATAGTTAACAGTATTGTACTGTATACTTGAAAGTTGCTAAGGGAGTATTCTCACTACAGAAAAGAATTTTGTAATTATGTGATCTAATGGGAATGTGAACAAACACTCCCTTGCTGATCATTTAACAACAAAAAAGTGTGCCAAATGAATACACTGTATACCTTCAACATATGCAATGTTACATGTCAAATATATCTCAATAAAGCCAGGAAAAATTAGAAATTTGAAAAAATAAAATACCCACATGTCATTCTATATATAGTTAGAAAATGACAAGAAACCAATTAGTTGTGATTTTCTTTGAAAATCAAAGTATTTGGTAACTTTTATATACGTTTAGCCTAGTATCTAATCTATATATATAAAAGCTGAATATGCAAATTGTCCACTCTGGAGTTTGACTGGGAGACTACGAGTTCAATCACTTGCTATGATATGCGCTGATCACCATTGGGCGGCACAGAATAAAGAAAGGCCCCAGCTGGCAGCCAGAAGGACCCGATCTGCTCTGATCACTGGCCAAGCCTAGGGACCCTTCCCATACATATATTTCATGCACCTGGCTTCTACTCTTAATATAAAAATCTAGATGTACCAAAAGAAAAGTATAATTACATTTTCATGGAGTAAGTGCATGCATAAGAATATCACAATTATATATATCTTCAAAAATGTAGAAAAATAACCTGTGAAGGTAGCTCAGTAGATTGCAGCATCATCCTGTATACCAATAGGTTGACAGTTTGATTCCCCATCAAGGTACATACTTGGATTTCTGGTTAAATTCCTGGATGGGGCAAATAGCAGGAGGCAACCAATAGATATTTCCCTCTCACATCAATGTTACTCTCTCTCTCTAAAATCAATAAGAACATATCCTCGGTAAGAATTTATATATATATATATCCATCCTATATAATAAAAGGCTAATATGCAAATAGACTGAATGGTATAACAACTGTAACATCTAAACAACTGGTTGCTATAATGTGTGCTGACCACCAGGGGGCCTGCGTGGAACATGGCCGGCATTGGCTGCTGCACGATGGTGTAGCAGATGAGGGGGGGCCCCAGACCAAGGCAGGACACTGGTCGCTGTCATCTGGGTAAGCCTCTGGTGGTTACTGAAAATTCTTTGCTCCCGTGCAACGCAGTCCTACTCGGCAGTCACACCTGCTGCCAGCGCCGGCACCACTCGCATCCACTACCAGTGCCTGGCACTGGCCCTGACCGCTTGGCGCTGTCAGCAGGTGCAAGTGGTGGCTGCCAACCCTGATCACTCCTCAGAGATTCTCCACCTCCCGGCTCCTGAGGAGAGATCGGGGCCAGTCACTGCCTCTTGCATTCACTGCCGGTGAGCACCCCACTTGCACCTGCTGCCAGAGCTGGAGCTGCTGCTCATGTCCACTGTTAGTGACGGCCCCACTCGCACCCGCAGTCAGTGCCAGAGCCGCATCTCACACCAGCTGCCAGGGCCCGGCACTGGTCAAGATTGCTTGCACCATTAGCAGGTGCGAGTGGTGGCTGCTGGCCCTGATCACCCGAGGGCTTCTCCACCTCCCCTTGCTCCTAAGGGGGGACTGGGGAAGCAGCTGCCACTTGCACAGGCTGACAGTGCCAGCCCTGCTCACACCCACTGCTGGCGCCAGCCCCAACTGCTCCACACCTTCAGGTGGTGCGAGCAGGGCCGGCACTGTCAGCACATGGGAGCAATGGCAGCAGGAGTGGGGCTCCTAGCAGACAGGGGACCAGGGGCTACAGTGGGAGGGGCCGGGCAGGGATGTGGAAGATGGGCCGAGACCCACCTCTGTGCCTTCCACAGCCTTGCAGCCCACAGTTCCTTTCAAGGTGCACTAATTCATGCACTGGGCCCCTAGTCTATAATAATAAAAGCATAATATGCTAATTAGACCAGATGTCCTTCTGAATGTCCTCCCAGACGACCTTCTTGGTGAAGCCGGGGCTGCGAGCGCTGAGGCAGCCACCACAGTTGCCTTGGGCTGAGGAAAGCCACCCCGGCACCGAGCCCCTTGCACGAATTTCATACATCAGGGCTCTAATATATATATATATATGTATATATATAATCAAGTAAATAAATAAATTGGTTTCTTGTCATTTTCTAACTATCAATGCAAGTAACTCTCCTGGTTAACATTAAACATCTAAAAAAAAGGCGGGTGGAGATTGCCTGGCTGGGGTCACACAGTGGTTGAGCTTCAATTCATGAACCAAGAGGTCATCTGAACAATTCCCAGTCAGGGCACATGCCCTGGTTGCTGGCTCAATCCTCTGTAGGGGGAGTTCATGAGGTGGCCTAATGATGATTCTCTCTCATTATTGATTTTTCTATCTCTTTTCCCCACTCCCTTCTTCTCTTTCCAAACACAATAAAACCATACTGAAGAGGGGAGGAGAACTCTTCCTAAGAGCAATTATTAAAGAATTCCTCTTGACCCAAACTTCAAAAATAAGTCTCTAATTATAGAATAGGAAATAGTTTTTATTTTTGAACATAACTGATGGAAAGCAAAGTTTTAAAAATACTTTTCATTGATTTCAGAGAAGAAGGGAGAGGGAGAGAAAAATAGAAACATCAGTGAAGAGAGAGAATCACTGATCAGCTGCCTCCTGCATGGCCCCCCATGGCAATGAACCATGACCATCTGGTTCATATGTTGACAATCAACCACTGAGCCACACTGGCAGGGCTGGGAGGCAACTGTTAAACAGCAAACATCTGGTTAGCCTGGGCTGGGTACCTCAGTTGGTTGGAGCATCGTTCCAGACACCAAAATGTGAGTTTGATTCCAAGTCAGGGCACCCAGGTTTCCTGTTTGACCTGTTGGTGTGCCTGTGGGAGGCAACTGATTAATGTTTCCCTCTCACATCCATGTCTGTCTCCCTGTCTCTCTCTCTTCCTCCTCCCTCCCTCCCTTCATCTCTCTATTCCCACTATTCCAATTTGCTGAGAGTGTTTATAAAAAAATGTATGTTGGATTTTCTCAAATGATTTTTCTATGTCTATTGATATGATCATGTGATTTTTGTCTTTCAATTTGTTTATGTAATGTATGTTTATTGATTTGCAAAAATTGCACCAGAATTGCAAGAAGATGGCAAATGTAGATGTATGTTTTTGCCAAAAAAATACAGTATCACTCATCCAGACCATGGACCTGGAGATAATCCTAGCAAGCAAATGAATTTATCTCAAAAAGTTTTTAGAAGTAATGGTTGTATTGCAGGATGAAGATAATGATTAAGATATAAGAGGACCATGTACCATACAAAACTTAAATAGTTATAGATTAAAATCAGCAACTTTTAAATTTTGCTGGAGCGTGAAAAGAAGTAAAAGTCCAAAAAGTTTGGAAGAATTTGCTGGACCATGAAGGCAGACTTGGAATTCGAAGGGCTGGAGGTTACTGATTACTGTAGGACAACACAGAATATTGATGAAGAAGTAGTAGCTGAGGAAGGTGCTTTAGAGTGGTTAGATGAAGATGAAGGTGACCTTTGGTATCTTATTATGACTGAAAGTAAAATAGCAGATGAGGTGATGACCTTGGAAGATGAGGATGGGAGTGAAGATGAGGAGGAAGAAGAAACAATGCACCCTAAAAATAAAGTTATTAGTGATTAGTCCCATCTGGATTATCTCATAACACTTATTGACAATTCATCGGATAATGACAAGCAGCTTTATTACACCCATTTTTGAAATTTTATGAATTCCAAAAAAAATTGCACACTTCAAAAGTTCAAACAAAACTTGACATTTTATAGTATTCAAAGCAGGATTACCTAAAGCAAGCACCTTGACATGGGACATTAATGTCACACTACAGTGGGAGTGTCTGGATATATCATCATCCAAACACCATTAAATAGGAAAAATATTTTGTGTTCTTAAAAATTTTAATTTTGTTTTGTTTTTAAGAATATTGTTTATTCATTTAGTTAAATATAATTAAAGTGGATTTTCAGAAAAATGTTTACTTAGATTTAGATTGCATATTTGTTTATTACAGTCTCAAAATTATGGTTAGTACATAAGCAATCATACATATAGAAAACTTTTCTGTGAAGTTAAACTTTTCATATATACTTCATATATACTTACATGATGTATCTACATATGTAAAAACAGGTAAACTAATGTGTCAATTTTAAACATACACATTTGGAAAACCTACCTCATTAAATATAATGGACATTGCACTTTAAGGGACAACCACTCTCTCAAACTAGTCCATTACTTTGAGGTTTTATTGTATTTTGAAGGTAACCTGACAAGATTTGCTGACTGATTAGATGTGAGGTTTAAGACAAAGAGACAGGATGATACCAACTTTTTGGCAGAGCAATTGAAGAGCTGTCATTAACTCAAACAGGAAAGACCACTTAAAGGCAGGTATGAGAAAGACTAACAGTAGCTCAATTTTGGACATCTGAAGTCGGCAACACCCAATAACTATTTAAAAAAATATATCATGCAGGCAGTTTGATGTAAAGTATGGAATTAAGGAGAGAAATCTGGGCTGGCAATATAAATTTGAAGATCATTAGACTATACAAGTTATTAAAGTGATGATAAAAATATGAATGCCAGGACACTTGAATGTGTAAAAGGTCGGAAATGAGGAGGAACAGAACACTTGGATGTAGAAAAGGAGGGAGAGCGAGGGAGGAGCAGAAGCAGGTGCGCGGCATAATGCGGATCATCAAGCCCTGCAACCATGTGCTGAGCCTGTCCTTCCCCATCTGGCGCCAGGACAGTTCCTGGGAGGTCACCCAGGGCTACCAGGTCCAGCACCGCCAGCACCGCACGCCCTGCCAGGGAGGTAGCTATTCCTGACAGCACTGAGGTGAGTGTAGATGAAGTGAAAGCTTTGGCTTCTCTGAGGACATGTTCATGTGCCATTTGGGGGTGCCAAAGCTGGTGTTATGATCAACCCCAAGAACTATACCGATAATGAGTTGGGAAAGATCACAAGGAGGTTTACCATGGAACTGGCAAAGAAGGGCTTCATTGGTCTGGGCATTGTTGTGCTGCCCCAGACATGAGCATGGGGAGCAAGAGATGTCCTGGATTTCGGACACCTGTGCTGGCACCATAGGGCACTATGCTGTTAATGCCCTTGCCTATGGCACCGGCAAGCCCATCAGTCCAGAGATGGATCTCTGCTACTGGCTGGAGAGTTTTCCATGGAATCAAAAACTTCATCAATGAAGCTTCTTATATGAGCATTTTAGAAATGACACCAGGGTTTGGAGATAAAACATTTGTTGTTCAGGGATTTGGTAATGTGGGCCTTCACTCTATGAGATAGTTGCATCGCTTTGGTGCTAAATGTGTTGGTGTTGGTGCATCTGATGGGAGTCTATGGAATCCAGATGGTATTGACCCAAAGGAACTGGAAGACTTCAAATTGCAGGATGGATCAATCCCGGATTTCTCTGAGGCAGAGCTTTATGAAGGGGGCATCTTAGAGGCCGACTGTGACATACTGATCCCTGCTGCCAGTGAGAAGCAGCTGACCAAGTCCAGTACACCCAGAATCAAAGCCAAGATCATCGCTGAAGGTGCCCATGGCCCAACAACTCTAGAAGCAGATAAGATTTTCCTGGAGAGAAACATCATGGTTATTCCATATGCTGGGCCGGAGTGGGGGAGTGAGAGCGCGTTTCAATATCTTACTTTGAGTGGCCGAAGAACCTAAATCATATCAGTATATCAGTTATGGCTGTTTGACCTTCATATATGAAAGAGATTCTACCACTTGCTCATTAGCTTCTCCATCTGCTTGTGGATTGACTGAGCCACTGCAAATGGATCCACTCCTTTCATTCTTCAGCAAATTCTCTCAGCACATATCCAAGTGAGGTTGACATATTATTCCCAGAGGAGAGCCCTACTAGGAAAGACTGTTTTCAAGTCAGCATCGAATTTACTGAAATTTGTAAAATTTTTCTTAAGTGGAAAAGCCTGCTTCCAACACAAAGAGAGCTGAGGTCTCTACAGAATGGTCCTATGTGTGTCCACATCAATGATGATTTGTTTTCCGAATGTGGACCTCTGAGCAGTCCTGCTTCCAGGCATTTCCTATGTAGGGCAGTAGATTCTATTTCCCCTGGCCTGACATTTCTGACTCTCCTTTCAGAAATGAGTTTGCTAATCCTTGAAACATTTAGGTTGCTTTTCCTGGCCCACCTACATTTTATTGACAGTTTTCTTACAGTCACTGAAATAAATCTCAGTACCCCATTAAAAGCCTCATTTACAGTAAGTAACATGAATTTAGCCTTGGGACTTCCTATGTTGAGACCATCACAGTGGTTGGTTACTTGCTTCTCAGTCTCTTAACCATGATGTTGAATTTCAGTTCCCAAATGTGTGACATCACAAACCATTTTTTAAAATATTGTTTTGGTTATTGCAGGATTGGTCTACTTTATTTTGACCATAATTGGTTCGACATGCCCTGGAAACATCACTGAAGAAACTTCAGCTGGACCATGTAGATCTATTCATCATTCATGTGCCAATAGGTATGAAGGTCAGCTTTTGTTTTCCTTGTTATCCCGAGTATTTAAAGGTAATTTTAAGTTTTGATGTAATTTCACGTTTACAGAAATTTACCAGAATAATAGGAGGACCTTCCATATACCCTTGACAGAGATTCATCAGTTTTGTTCATTTGCCTAATTTTTTGATTGCCTTTTCCCTCTTTTTCTTCTCCTCCCATTCCCCCTCTCCCTCTTTGTGTGTGTATATTAATGTGTGTGTACACGTCTTTGTGTGGATTTGTGTTTCATTTCTCTTAGTAGACTTCTAAGGTAAAAGTTGATGAGTCATGTGGTAATTTTTATGAACCTGAGGAATTATTTCCAAACTAACTATATAATACTGTACTCCAACCATCTGTGTTTGAGGGTTCCAGTGTCTCTGCATCTTGTACAGTAGTACTTCTTATAGTCTGTCTTTTTTTTAAAAAATTTGAATGTATTGCAGTGACATCGGCCAGTGAAATTATATAGGTTTCTGGTATACAGTTCCACAGCAGATCATCATCTGTATATCGTACTGTGTGTTCACCACCCCAAGTCAGGTTGCCTTCCATCATCATTCATCTACTTCACCTCACCCCTTTTAGTCTGTCTTTTTGCTGAGGCCCCATCTAGTGGATATGAAAGCAGTATCACATTGTGGATGTAATCTACATTTCCCTAGCACAAGTGATAATGAGTGTTCCCTCCTATGCTGTTTACCATTTGTGTATCTTTGGAGAGATATGTATTCAAATATATGACTCCCAACCCTTTTGGGGGTTGTTTGTCTTATTCATTTTAAGAAATCACATATCATGAATACAAGTCCTTTATCAGCTGAATCTTGCCTTTTAAAACCCAGTCTGGCAATCTCTTATGTTATTTGAGTTCTGGGTATGGTTCCTTCATATTTAATATTCATAAAGTTGTTTTTAATATCTGTCATTTCTCTTTGTGTTTTCTGTTTTTCCCATAGATAAAAATGTCCCTATGTTCATTTTTTTAATTTAAGTTACATTTTAGTGAAGATAATACACATCAACTTATCCTAGTATACTTCAAAATACTACAAATTTAATTCTGGTAAAATACATTACCTTTATTCTAGTAACTTCTGTTCTTCTGTTTCTGCTATGACTGTCATATGTAGTATGTGTATGTGTTACAACTCAAAAATACAGTGCTATAACTACACTTTATATAATCATTTTCAGTCTTTGTTGGGAATGTCTTTAATATGCCTTTTTTAAAAGAATAATTTAGCTGGATATAGAATAATACATGGTCAGACAGCTTTTTTCTTTTTTAAAGTTTTCCTTGTTTTTTAAAAAATATATTTTTATTGATTTCAGAGAGAGGAAAGGGGAGGAAGAGGGAGATAGAAACATCAATGATGAGAGAGAATAATTGACCACCTGCCTTCTGCACACCCCCTACTGAGGATTGAGCCTATAAACTGGACATGTGTTCTGACCGTGAATGGAACCATAACCTCCTGGTTCATAAGTTGATGCTCAACCATTGAGCAACACCATCCAGGCCTTTTTTTTTCTTTAATAACTTTGAATATGTTATCTCACAGATCCTTGCCTTCCATTATTTTGGTGAGAAGCCAGCAATTCATCAAAATGTTTCTCTCCTTTGGTGATAGGTTGTTTATTTCTTATTTTCAAGATGCTTTTCTCAGTTTTGACCTTTAGGTGTGTATGTCCTTGTGTGTTTCATGCTTGGATTTGTTGAGTTTCTTGGATCTGCACATTAATGTTTTTCATTAAAGATGAGAAGTTTTCTTTTTTTAAAATCTTCATCTGAGGATATGTATCTATTGATGAGAGAGAGAGAGAGAGAGAGAGAGAGAGAGAGAGAGAGAGAGAAAGAGAGAGAGAGAGAATGAGATTAACATCAATGTGAGAGGGAATCATTGATGGGTTGATTCCGGTGCACCCCAACCATGAGTCAAGCCTCCAACCTAGGTATGTGTCCTTACCAGGAATACAACCCACAACATTTTGAGCCACCCGACCACAACACGTTTGAGAAGTTTTTAACAATTATTTCTTCAAATATACTTATCCATCCTTTAGTGTCTCTCTGCTCCTTCTGGGATTGTCAATACTTGATGTTGATCCGGTCTCTTGAGCTTTGTTACTGTTCCTCATTGCCTTCTCTCTCCTCTTCAGACTGAATAATTTCTTTTGATTTGTCAAGGTCACTGAATTCTTTCTTCTACCATCTCAAATCATTCATCCCAATGAATTTTTCATTTTAGATCATTGTATTTTTCAGCTCCAAATCCTATTTGGAATTCTATTTGGTCTATCATATACTCTCTATCTTAATTGAGATTCTCCATGCATTGCATTATTTTCATCATAATTTTCATTAATTCTTTAAACATGGCTTCCACCAGTTCTTGGAACATGTTCATAATAGCTGTTTTAAAGTCTATACGAAATCCAGCATCTGGAGGAGATAAGCAATTTCTGTTTTCTTTCTTAGTACGGGTCACATTTTCTTACATATTTTCTTTCTATTCTCATTGAATTTCAGCTAGTGTTGCAAAAATAAAAATATATTTTTATTGATTTCAGAGAGGAAAGGAGAGGAAGAGAGAGATAGAAACATCAATGATGAGAAAGAATCGATATTCTTTGTAGAGGGTTATTCTTGTTTTGTTTAGTAAGTTGCCTCCAGATGTTGTGCAATTTGTGAAGTTTGTCTCTACTGGAGTGTGCAGCCATTCATGTCTCTGTTCATTTAAAAAAATTTAAATCTTGCTTCCTAAGGGTTATTGCTGTGTTTGGATTGCTTACCATTTAGCCAGTGATTGGACCAAGGTTCTCTACACACCACATCAGTCAGGACTTCCACTCTGCTGATGGATCTGTGGGTTGACTCACAAGTACATTCAATGTTCAGATCATTTTCAAGTCTTCCCTGGTTTTGCACATCACAGAGAACAAATGAATCAGTTGTGGGAAAGTGTTCCACATGCTTCTTGGTTACTCTTACTAGGAAAAACATTAATGACAGCATTTCAACTGGATTTGGAAAACCTTTGCTAAGAGATTTGGTAAGGCAACCATCTCTCAGTTGTTTTTCATCCCAAAAGAAATATTTCTCAACACATTATGAATTC
>NW_005876361.1:0-10128 GCF_000147115.1 Myotis lucifugus | reverse complement strand
GCACGAGCTACTACTTTCATAAGTCAGGCTACTCCTATTACGTTGACTTAACAAAATTCATCACTGAGAACGAAGATTCACAAGTGTATGTGGATGAAACCAAAACACTGGTCGGATCTAGGAAGGCAGGGAGAGTTAAGGCAGAGGCATAGAAATTGCTCTTCCCCTCTCTCCTCAATCCATGTCTATGGTCTTTAAGATAACTTGTTATGTAAAATTATTTATTTATCTAAGATGCACCTACACTGAATTTATCTGAAAAATAAAAAAGTCAATATTAAGAAAAAACTGTAAATGGAAGATTATAAGAGAGGGTTTCACGTGCCAGCAAAAGTTACTGGCATGCCATGTTTGGCATGCGTGCCAGGGGTTGCCCACCCCTGGTCTAGAGCATATTGAAATTGCTTCTCAGAAGTTTGATAACATTTTCCCTGTAAAATCATCTGGACTGGTACTCTCTTTTGGGGACTAGTATACATGTCTAAAAAGTCTTGTTGTTTTTTAATTTCTACCTTTGAAAATTTGGATTCTTTTCTGGGGTCAGTTGAGTACATTTTATTTTCTTGAAAAATCTGGTTAATTCACAGTTTCAAATGTATCTGCATACAGCTAAACAAAGTACTCTCTTGTGCTTCCCTTAATTTCCTGTTTATATCATTATTCCCCACATATCAATTTTTATTTTATGTATCTACACTTGCTCTCACATTCTTTTGATTGGCGAACAAGTAGCTTATCTATTTCATTGTTATTTTTTCCAAAAAAAAAACAGCTTTGAAATTTATTTCAACGGCTTTGTTTTCTAACTCATTAATTTTTACTTTTATCTAGTTCTTCCTTCTGCTTTCCCTCTGTAATAATCTGTTTTATTATTACATGACTACATGACTAATTCATGTGTTATTCTTTTGTATAAATATTTAAGGCCAGCATTTTTCCTCTGGGTACTGCTTTAGCTATATCACATCTGTTCTGCTAGTGTTTTCACTAATAATTATTTTCCAGAAAATCTGCAGTTTCAGTTTTTATGAGCCATGCATTGAGAGGTTTTTGTTGTTGTTGTTGTTGGTAGTGGTGTTTTGTTTTGCTTTTATTGTACTTTTAGTGGAATGGTCTTTTGGTTTTCTGACTCAGTATCAATTTCTAGTTTAATTGTACTATAATCAGAGAATACTTTTTTATATTGTTCCACCTTTGGGGGTTTATTGAGGTTATCTTTGTCCCCTAAGAGATGGCCAATATTTGTGAATGTTTCATGGGCCCTTGAAAGATACATTCTTTTCATTTAATCTACAGAGTTTGCTATTTATCAATCAGATCTGCTTTATTACTTACATTAATTACGTCTTCAATATTGATTTTTATTCTTTGTCCAGTTATCGGAAACATGTAAATTAAAGTGATCTGTTACTGGTGTGCTTTGGTCTGTTTTTCCTTGCATCTCCTGAGAGTTCTGTTTTTTCAGTATTGCTGCTATGTTTTTTCATTCTGAAATGTACACTTTGGCATTAAGAAGTTCCTTTCTTTATCTTATTTAATGCATTTTAGCCTGAATTCCACTTTGTGTGATGTAAGCTTATAATTACTACATTTTATTTCTATATTTACTTTTTATTAACCTTTTAAAGCATTTTCCTGGCATTCCTTTATTCATTACTTCCTGTATTTTTTAACCTTTCTGTATCACTTTCCTTCAGGGGCATTTCTATAAACAACAAAGAATTGGGTTGTGATTTGTGATCCAATCTGAAAATCTTTTTAAAAGCTGAGTTAACCTCATTTATATTTAGCAATATAACGAATGGATTTTTCCTAGTTCTCATTTTATATCATGTTCTCATGGCATTATTTTTAGTCTTTCTGTGATTGTTTCTCATGGGTGGTTCTTCTGGGAAGGTTCATGCTTTTATTCTTGTGATTGCACTCATACCTACTGTGTTAGATGATAATTTTAACCCATGTCTTTAGACATCATTAATCCTACACTATAAGCAAAGATAAATTGGTTTACTTTCTCTTCTTCCCCTTTACTTCCCTCTCCACAGTAGCATAGCAAAGGCTCGACTGGGGTGGACAGAGAAAGAGACACACGTCCCTGGATGCCCGTTATACATAGAGGCAACTGCACACAAGGAAACAAACACATTGCATAGGCCCTGGGCATGGACCACTTACTCTGGCCGTGTTGCGTCTCTGTTCTACCACCTGATTTTAGTCAATAATGTTATCTTCCTTAATGCTTACTATTAATTTTTCAATATAATTATGCTCATATTGCTTCATTTGTCAGCTCTAAATTATATCCTTTGACTTCCTGATATTTTAGAACTAGAGGTCCAGTGCAAGAAATTTGTGCACTCAGGGGGAGGGGGAAGTCCCTTAACCCGGATTGCGAGAGGGTGCAGGCCAGGCTGAGGGACCCCACCGGTGCACAATCAGGGCCAGGGAGGGACACGGGAGGTTGGGGGAGGGACCAAGGGAGGGCTCCAGGGCATGTCCAGCCCATCTCACTCAGTCCCGATTGGCTGGATTCCAGCAGCAAGCTAACCTACCAGTCGGAGCATCTGCCCCCTGGTGGTCAGTGCACATCATAGCGAGTGGTTGAGTGGCCTGAGCATATCATTAGCATATTATGCTTTGATTGGTTGACCAGATGACTGGACAATCAGACACTTAGCATATTAGGCTTTTATTATATAGGATGAGGCACCCAGAGATTGTACTCTTTTTTCCTCCTTCTCCTTCCAATATTTGTTGGTCTTGTCCTTTCTATATCATCAGGGCACAGCACATTTACATTCTCCTCTGTTGCTCTAATCCTTATGCTTGTTTTAGTTTAGTTTGACAATTGGAAGGAAGTACTTAGTGTTCATTCTTCTCTTTATTGGCTAAAGTTCATCCCCTACTAGTTTGCTCAGGAAGGGCTCCTGAGAACAATATTCCCTGAGTTATCACATGCTCAAAACTGTCTTTTTACTTAAAGGACAGGTAGGATGCATATAAATCTTTAGCGCACACAGTTTCCCTGGTTATCATGTAGACGTTTCACTGTCTTCTGGGCATTGCATGCTGCTGCAGAGGAAACCAGGGCTGACCTGCTATTTTTCTCCTCATATGTAACTTGATTTCTTTGCCTGGATTCCCAGTAAATTTTTCCTTTTTTCTTTCTTTCTTTCTTTCTTCTTTCCTTTCTCTTCTTTTCTCCTTATCTTTCTTCCCTTTATTTCTTTATTTTTATTTATTGTTCTTTCTCATAATCCTATTATTAATTTTGAAGTAATTTCAAACCTTGTTGCAAGGATAGTATAAACTCTTATACTCCCTCCACACAAATTCCCTAGGTCAGTGGTCGGCAAACTCATTAGTCAACAGAGCCAAATATCAACAGTACAATGATTGAAATTTCTTTTGAGAGCCAAATTTTTTAAACTTAAACTATATAGGTAGGTACATTGTTATTAATTTAATTAGGGTACTCCTAAGGCTTAGGAAGAGCCACACTCAAGGGGCCAAAGAGCCGCATGTGGCTCTCGAGCCACAGTTCGCCGGCCACGGCCCTAGGTGATGCTATTTTACTGAGATTTCAGAGAGATTTTTCTTTTCACATGATGTCTATCACCTCTAACTATTCCAGTGAATGCCTCCCTTCTCCTATATCTACCATACAACCTCCTGTTAAAAAACCAACACTGGCCCTAACCGGTTTGGCTCAGTGGATAGAGCGTCGGCCTGCAGACTCAAAGGTCCCAGGTTCGATTCCGGTCAAGGGCATGTACCTTGGTTGCGGGCATATCCCCAGTAGGGGGTGTGCAGGAAGCAGCTGATCGATGTTTCTAACTCTCTATCCCTCTCCCTTCCTGTCTGTAAAAAATCAATAAAATATATATTTTAAAAAAAAACCAACACTGACACAGCCACAGACCTCACCCTCAGACCCATTCAAATTTCTCCAACTGTCCCAACAATGTCTCCTTTCCCATCCTGGTCCAGGATCCTATCCACCAACATGCATGGCATTTAGTTATCAAGTCTCGTCTGTCTCCTTCAATCTGGAAGAGTTCTTTAGTCTTTCTCTCTGTTTTTCAGGTTTCTCCAAAAGTTGCAGACATTTCATTCTACAGGGCCTGAGTCCATCTGGTGTCTCCTCATGACCAGATACAAGCCATGCATTCTGGGCAGGACCACAATGGGAATGATGTCACGGTCTCAGTGCATCACACCTAGGGACACCCTAGGTCAACCCATCCCACCACTAGTGATGTGAACTTTACTCAACTGGCCAAGCTGGTGTCTGCCAGATTTCACCACTGACAGTTCATCATGTTTCCATTGTTCTTGATTACAATTTTGTGGGAAATGATTCCAAGATGGCACCAACATACTGACCCTTACAAAACCTCCCACTCACAACATTTATCATCCACTGACAACTATTGGCTATATCAACTACAGTGGTTGGCAAGTGGTGAATAGTTATTTCCATCATCCCCTCTACATTTATCAGTTGGCACTCTACTGTAAGGAAGAGCTATCCCTTCTCCCCCCACTCACTTACTTATTTACTTATCCATTATCCATTTATTATTTATTTACTCATCCACTTATAACAGTATGAGCTCACGGAATCCTATCTTATTCGATAGGTCATAATCTGATACTAATTATTTACTTTGATGCTCATATTGTCCTCAATTTGGCCCATGGAAACTCCTTGGAAGGAGGTAGGAAGGGAGGGATTCTTTTTGTGCCGCCACAAACATTACTTCCTACAAATAGGTCTCTTTGGAGGATCCTTTGTATTAACCCACTGCTTCTCTGAAGCAAAACAGGCCCAGGAGGGACCATCCTTCAGTTCTGCGTATGCCAGTCACGGCTCAATGTTTGCAAATAAAGGATATAGCTGGGGGCTCTTCGGGATGCCCTGCACCCCTGGGACACACATTTTGCTGGCACCCTCTACCATCTGCTGCCCCAAGGCACTCCTGTCACTCTTCTAAACCTCTTCACACACCCCCAGTGGCCTCTTTCAAACCTAGCCGATTGGGCAGCCCTTGCACATAATCAAATTCCACAGATTATATCCATCCTTTATGTCTACTGAAAATGACATTTAAATTTTTTAAATTGTTCTTCTTGTTGCTTTTGTCTAACATACAAGAACGGAAAGCAGAAGGGTTTGGTTTGCACAACCAACCATATCATGCTGGAATTCATGTTTGCTCAAACCAGTCACTCCTGGAGCCTCAGTCTCCCCATTAACAGAATTGGCAGAAGGAACTGCTGTCCTTCGCCTAGCTCCTTCTGAAGATGATCAAAGCAGAGAATAGACATAAGGCAAGTCTCATTGTCTCATTGCTCTTAGGAAAAATTTCCTAAATGGCAAGAAACATGGTGCTTCCCAGGGTACTGACCGCTTTACCTCCCATCCTACTTCTTCTCCCTTGGCACCAGCTCTTCTCAAGACCACCAGCCAGGAAACAGCTGGTTCTCTGGGACAGAATCATGCCCCATGCCTCAGACTCTCGCCACCTCCCCAACAACACCTACACACCCAAAGATGAGCAGGTTCTTCAAAATACCAACTTGCTGGCTGCCCTGCCTTATTTCTCTTGCTGGCTGCAAAGTAGCAGTGGGAATGTGCCACTACTTGGCACCAACCGCCTGGCTGTGAGCAAACACAGGCTCCCTCAGCCAGGTGGTGTGTTTCAGGGAATACCGAACCCACACTCCTACCCCTGACCCACGTGAACCCCGAAGTTTCAGGCTGCAGGTAGGTGACATCAAATCCCAAAAGCCCCAGGACGCCACCACTTCCACATCAGTCACAAATGCCACCCTTACTAATAGAAGTGGCAGATGGAACACCAGTTCTTCAAAAGCAATCTGTTTGCCAAGGACTAAGGAACATATGAATGCAGTGTGAACAGTAAATGCCTCCAAGTGTAGAAGGCTGGACGTGTCACCCGCTCAACCAAACAGACAGGCTTGGAAGACCCAAGCTAGGTTCCAACCTGCTGCAAATGTGTCTGGCTGACTCACAGGTTTGTTCTCTCTTTCCTCTGCTACCTCTTCCAGCACAGCCCGAAACCACCAGAGCAAAACCCAAGAACAACAACACAGGTAGGTGGATTGGGCATTCATTTTTTCCAAAGAATGAAGATAAAACTAATCCTTTGATGAAACAAGCCTTTGAAATCATATGCCCTCATCCAGGACTCTGCAGAATGGAGTTTCCTTGGGGCATGAGCATGATACAAGTGTGAGTTGTTGGCACGCTCGGGATGGCATTCATGGCAGAGGGGCCACAGGCTTCCTAGCATCCTTGTCAGCAGCTCCCAGCTCCCTACTGAAGCCTGCACTTCCCAGAAGCAAACAGAGCCAGCCTAGAACAGACAGAGTGCAGAGCTTGGACTAGGGGCCAAGAGGCCAGATTCCAGATCAATTCCGTCACTAACTAGCTACCTTGAGAAGGTAACGTCCTCTCCCTAGCCTCAGCATCCTCAGAGGTAGAGAGAGCAACCAGGTTTGAGAAACTCAAAGGCCTCCTGCCTCAACAAGTGGAGATTCTTCGGGCTTAGCCCCCTGAGCCTGGCTGTGATCTCATTCCCAGATCCCACCCTCACCCCACACACCATAGGGGAAGCTCCCTGTGCTCTGTGAATCAGCCACCACTTCCCCCGGACCTGGAACGCAGTCATTACTTCAAATCCAATGGCAATGGCAAATAGCCGGGAAAATAAAATTCAGCCAACTTTTACTGCAGAACCAAACCAGCAGATGAAAGAGTGGAGGAAGTGACAGCCCAAGGAACATTTCCCTAAATTGCCCACCTTTTGCCTCTCCGGGAGAAACAGATAACAGAAGGAAGCCACCCATTGAGTCAGAAAATGCATCAGCCCTGGTTCTCAGATGAATTCAGGCTGCTAATAGCGGTGATACTCCAAGACAACCAAAAACAAGGCATCTCCGGCTTAAAAGGAGCCTGTCATCATGTGAAGTGATGCCCTTTTTCCTTCCTTGAAAGTGTAAATTGATTTGGCTCGAATTATGTCCAATGAAGACACAGTGACAATGAAATGCACATGAACACACCTAGCCAGAGGTGCTCACTCCCAGGAACCGGCCCCTGCGTCCAACGGGAGCGTGCACAGATTGTAATGGACGCGGCCCCACACAATCATGAAACATCTCTCCAGCTTATTTGCGTGCAGTGTGTCTCAATAATGTGTTATGAGGTGTGTTTGTAATTGGCTACTGCTGATAGCGGTCCTTGAAAGGGAAATGGAGTGTGTCTAAATGCAGACAGAGGCACTTAGCGCGCCCGGACAGGTTGAGACGCTCCTCACAGGTCCAAATGGGATACTCAGGGCTTCTCCCACCCATAGCTTGGGAGAGAGAGAGAGGAATAATCTGTCTCAATTTTCTCAGCTCCAGAAACAATATTTATAAAATAGAAGGCGATTTCAGAGCTCATTTATTTTCCTGGTTCACAATCCCCGCTCTCTGCTGACATCATTTCTCTAACCAATTTTATTTCCAACAATCGCAGGAACAGGCTCAATTCTACTTGAAATCATTAAAAACAAATCCATTCTTTCCTTGTCTTTGAGTCCCATCTTTCCAAAGAAAATGGTTTAATTTCTGCATTTGCCAGGTCACTGAATAGCCAATCTAGATCCTTCTTTCTCCCTGTCTTACCTTCTAAATCTCTGCATTCCCTATCAATGCGAGAAGCACACAGATTCCTCGTGGCCCCCACTTCTGGGCACTCTGTTCACCAGCTCATCAATTCAAAGGCTGTCCTACCTGCAGTCTTGCCAAAGGACACGTCTTCCAAATACGAGGCATCTTAGAAATTGAACAGGCCCAGGATTTTAAAAGTCACAGAAAAGAAAGAAGCCTGTTTCTTACCCTGAAGGCAATCTTTAGCAAGCAGAATCAAAGTGTAGCAGGAGATACCAAGCATGGTGCTGGCTTCCATGAAAACTGTGGACATATGCTGGCACAGGGGCGGATCAGCGCCATCTCTCTTGGAGTGCTGTGGGCTGGGGGTGGGGGGGTGGGTGCAGTGCCAGCACATGGACTAGATGTTGGCCAAGCCTTACTATGTCCTTCCCCTGACCTCCCAGTAGAGCGAACACAGGAAGGAAGACACGCTTTGTTCTTAAGGGAGCCTGGCAATCACTACATTTTTTCCCCTAAGTGCTCAGAAAGCCATCTGTCTGCCTAGCTGGTGTTGCTCAGTGGTTGAGCATCGACCCATGAACCAAGAAGTCACAGGTTCCATTCCAGGTCAGGGCACATGCCCGGGTTGTGGGCTTGATCCCCAGTAGGGAGCGTGCAGGAGGCAGCTGATCGATGTTTCTCTCATCAATGTTCCTATCCCTCTTCCTTCCTCTCTCTCAAAAAAAAAAATCATCAAAAACATATTTTAAAAAAAGAAAAGAGAACCATCTGTTCTAAATTTTCGGGGAATTCATGTCGAGCTGATTGGTCTTTTTCTCTGAGTCTACAAGACTTATGTCAACTCTCCCATAGGCACTAGATTCAAGCAAACATCTTAACGCCTGATTTTCAAAGACGTGACTCAACCTGAGTCAGGGGGTTAAGGGAAAAGGCAGGGACGTGGACTCTAACTCCAAACCCCTTGGCGGTCAAGCACTTAGACTTCCCTCACTGCCATGCCCCATTTGTAACAGAGAGTTAGACAAACCACCCCTCACCCCTGGGGTCTTCCTACAGAGTCAGGGGATTTAAAGCAGCGGGCATTCCGAGCGTAGAGGATAGGAGGCCGAGGATGGCAGGGAAGCGTCAGCTGCAGGTGGGGTGCCTCTGCTGAGCTGCCCAGCATGCTGACCCAGGGCTCTGCGTTAGGAGGACACCAGGACAGCAAGGCAGGGCCTCCGGGGTGGCTACCTTGCAAAGCTGCCCAGGTCTTCAGGGCGAAGAGCCAGGGCTTCTCCCTTCATCCCCACATTGCAGAGTTCAGTGTGGGACACAGGAGACACTCACTGAACATTTGTGGAATTTAACTTGTTCACGAAATGGACAGCAGGGGAGCCCCTCTCTGCTTGCTCCCAGGCTGGTTTGGCAGGCACAGCTGTCTTGGAAGCCCCCTGGGTGACTTTTATCCAAGACTTCACACTACCACCCATCAAACCGGAAATAAACAAAAACAAACCCTGACAAACCACACAGAGTTCACGCCTGCACCCGCCCCTGGAGAATCAGCAAGTCAGGCCACCATAAGCGCCTTTTGCCTTTTGAAAATGGAGTGCGACGCAGGCTGACACATGCTTGCCTACAACTGTTTTATAGACGAAGGTCCTCTCTGATATTAGTCACTTGTTCTATGCAAGATGAGTTTCAATTTGGTCCTTTCCTCCTTTGACTACATTTATTTTACTACTATCTCGTGTCTTATTTACCTTTCAATTGTTTAAATTACCACCCGAGGCACCAACAGCGCAGCCCCACAGACGGCTGTCGCTTCCAATGAAGGGGCCGGGCGCCTTCTCTCTCTCCAGCTCTGTGTATTTGCTGCTTCTTTTTTCTTCGTATCTCTCCTTGTTCCACAGAGGACCTGAGCTCAAGGCCAAGGGTCACACTCCTGCCCACTCAGCAGAAGTGTCTTCCCAGAGAGCAACGAGCCGGCCCGGGACCCAGGGGAGCAAGCACCACTGTTGCTTTCTTACCCGGAGCACTGTCTGAGCAAATCCTGGGCAAAAACCTAGGCTTTCAACGGCACTATGGCCTCTGGGTCAGGCCTCCTGCTCAGCTCATGCATCTGTTCCACGGACACTCACTGTCTGCACACGGAACTGAGCTCCTTGCAGGAGTCATGGGAGAGGACGTAGCCCAAGGTGTGTTTCTCGGCTCCAAGGACAAGGAGTAAACCTCCCAGCCCCAAACAGAAAGAGTAAGTAACTTACAGAGGAAAGTAATTAGCCTTCGAGTAGACCTGCCCTCTGCAGAACTGGAGTCCAGAAGACAGTAGAAAACCAGCGCAAAGGGGGTGAAAATGGGGGACATCTATAATAGTGTAAACCATTTTTTTAAAAAAACATCAACAGACTGCCAGATAGCCAAGCCACATGTTATTCATATTTGTGGATATGCAAGAGTTCA
>NW_005876360.1:0-10129 GCF_000147115.1 Myotis lucifugus | reverse complement strand
GTGCTAGCCTTGTGTCTATTAATGAGATCACTGTGATGAGGGGAAACATTTTCTGAAGGCAACAAATTTACCCTTAATTAAAATATGGACTGCTAAATTCAGTGAACATGGAAAATGGTAATTTAACTTGTGAAATAAACTCTAGTTTTTGATAATAATAAAAGTTCTGTGTACAGTGTGGAAGTTTTGGATTTCACAGTGGGAGTTGTGCAGATAGAAAATAAATTCTTCAGTGCTGGAATCCCCTCTTCTCAAACAGTACACTTATACTCAATTTCTCATTTTTTTTTTATTTTTCAATTACAATTTGCATTCAATATTATATTAATTTCAGGTGTACAGCATAGAGGTTGAACATTTATGTAATTTACAAAGCGATCCCCTGAATAAGTCTAGTACTCACCTGGCACCATACATAGTTATTATATTATTGCTGACTATCCCTATGCTATGCTCCACATCCCTGTGACTATTTTGTAACTACCAATCTGTGCTTCTTAATCCCTTCACCTTTTTCACCAAGCCTCCAAACCTCTCATCTGGCATTTTTATTTGTTCTCTGTATCTATACATTTGTTTCTGTTTTGTTTGTTTAAAGTGAAATCATATGGTATTTGTATTTCTCTGTCTGACTTATTTCACTTAGCATAACATAAAAAATGATGAAATCTTGCCCTGGTCGGTATGGCTCAGATGGTTGCTGAGCACTATCCCAGGCCCCTAAAGGTTGCTGGTTCAATTTCAGGTCAGGGCACATGCCCAGGTTGTGGACTCAATCTCCAGTCCGGGTGCCTGTAGGAGAGAGCAGATCCATGTTTCTCTCTCCTATTCTCTTTCTCTCTCTCTCTCTCTCTCTCTCTCTCTCTCTCTCTCTCTCTCTTTCTCTCCCTTCCTCCCTCTTTCTCTAAAAATGAATAAAGACATATTTAAAATAAATAAATAAAAATAATGAAACCTTACCATATGCAACAACTCTTTAATTCTTGATGCAGAAATAATCTCCAGAACCTAGGATAGGTCTAGAATCCATAAATGTTTTTATAATGTTTGAATAAATTAAACCACTTATGAGATTTAAATAACACATAAGTGTATATTTATGTGTGTTCATACAAGTGTGAAATCCCAATATGGTTAAAAATTGTCTAAATTGAATCAACCTATTTTATTTTATGCACTAACTTAACAGCATAAATAAGTTTGATTTGGCAAAGTTATTTATTCAAAGTTATTTATTTATTTGGTCATTGCTGATATAAAGAGAAGTCACTTTGCATATTTTCCACTCCCAGATGGAGCAGATGGTTTATGGTAAAAAAGGAAAGAACCTTGCTTCAGGAAACAAAAGCACATGGAGATTTGTAATTGAGATTTCATATAGCATATAATGTATTTTCTTACTTCTCATGAATACAAATGAATGCATGCATTATTAACATATGTTAAAGGTAACATTTAAACAGCTTTTTCAAATTTTACAGTGAAAAGAGTGTGACATTTTTGGTTTCTATTGAATCATTTAAAAATTGTATGCATTACAAAGTTTTTATTTAATCTTAGGTCAATTACTTAAAAGTACACAGATATTTGAACATATATGTTGAAGCAAAGACTTATTCAGATATATTCATAGCAGTCTTATTTATAACAGGAAAGCAAATCAATGTCCATCAACTGATGAATCAATATATAATATTACCCTCATGCATACAATTGAATACTATTCAGCAATTAAAAGGAACAAACTATGGATTTATGATACAACATGGGTGAACCTCTAAAACATTATACAGTGCTCTGTGGCAAAAGTCAGAAATAACATACCACATATTATTGATTATATATACACTAGAGGCCCAGTGCATGAAATTCATGCACCGGGGCAAGGGGGTTCCCTCAGCCCAGACTGCACCCTCTCGCAATCTGAGATCCCTCGCTCCTTAAGCTTGGCTTTCTGCTCCTTACTGCTGCTGCGGAGGTGGGAGGCATTCCCGTCATCACTGCTGTGCTCTCCAGCCATGAACCCGGCTTCTGACTGAGCCACGCTCCCACTATGGGAGTGCACTGACCACCAGAGGACAACTCCTGCATTGAACATCTGCCCCCTGGTGGTCAGTGTGTATCATAGTGACAGGTTGACTGGTTGTAATGGTCACTTAAGCTTATATATATATATGTAATTCAGATAGTTTTACCTGATGAGTAATCTGCCAATGTCAATAAATGCACAACATAAGAGCATTTTAGTATCTTCCAAGTGATTTGTCACATTTATCTTTATATAAAAATTATCTTGATGTCTAGTATGTTTTTAACCTTAGAGTACTTTTTCTTGATGTTATTATAGCCCTACCAGCTTGTTATTGATTAGTTTTGCCTGCCATATATTTTCACCTCTGCTTTCAAATGTTCAATAACCCCATGGTTTTGCTATTTTCTTTACAAATACTATTTTAACATGTATATGTAATTATGTTTGCATACAAATTTTGTATTTTGATTGAGGTCATAAAGTTTTTATTTTTAACTGAGTAGTTTAGTCCATTTATCTTAAGTTGATAACAAATATTTGAAATTATTTCTGTCAATATGGGCTTTCTATTTACTTCATTTTCTAAGCTTTTTTTCCTTATATTTTAGAATTCTTTCTCCTAATGGATTAATTAAAGATTATTCAATTTCTCCTGGTAAAGGAAATTATGTAGTCTATTTTTAGTTTATGTAGTTACTCTCAACATGCTTTTATTCATACTTGATTTTGAAATACCTATCTCCATTATTTCTACTCCAAAAGTAATTCAGAAAATATAGTGTTTTATCACTCTCTTCCATTTATGTGAGGTTCTAATCAGGCATTTCATTTTTATTTTGTCTTTTACTCCCTAATTATAAACATTTTTATTTTTTATTTATGCTAATTCATGAATTAATCAATTTCTTTGCTCACTATAATTTTCTTACATCTCAATCTTTTCTTATGAAATGTTTTTCTTATTACTGGAGAAATTCCTTTTAGACTTCCTTTACTGAAAATTTCTTAGTTCTAAGATATCTTTTTTAATGTCATTTTTTCCTTATAACTATGATACATGAACATATTTCAATTCTAACTTTAGAGTTTTTCCTTCAACATTTTGAAGGCATTATTCCATACCTTCTCTATCTATTATCACTGTTGAGAAATATTCTGATTCTCTAATTTCATGTCATTTCTCAATTCTAAAAATAGTCATCTTCTTTACCATTAGCTCTTTTCCGTTCTCCATGTTATATCCACCTGCGACATCACTTAGATGAATAATAGACATAGGGCATATTTGTGGATGTTAGTAAGCAAGAGGCTGTATGTATGCAGTCAGATTCAGTGTGTGCTTTGCCTCACTAGTCCAAAGGATCTATAGATGTTTTGTGCTATTTCTCTATCTTGGCGCCAGGTCATGATGACCATTGTCACTACAGGCTGAGTGATTTTCTGAGGCTACTGGTCATAGGCGACCCGCCACAGTACTGGATGATAAAAAGTTATTACCTGTACCATGTGCCTCTTCCCTTCACCTCAGGGCTTCCAGTAACTTCTAAGGCATGAGACACTGTAGGATCTATTTATATCTGCACATGTGCAACCTGAATGTGTATGGAGTTTACCTCCTGGTGGAAAACTGACAAATAGGAGATTAAATGCAATGGTAGAGAACAATTCTCATCTCTTCCACCTCCACTCAAGGCAGGACCAATCATTCAGCTTGCCATGAAGTCGTGACTAGCTCAATAACATGCTTAACAAACTCAGAAATACTTATTGTGTCTGCTTCGCTTTTTCCATTCACTTTTGCTTCCCTGGGATTACACTTCTAATAATGTATTAGCATATGATATTTTGGCTCCTGTAAAAGGAAATATGGGCAAATACATGTATTTTTACATTTTCATATTTCTATTACTTTATTTTCTGCACATATGTCTATCAGTTTATTAATTCTCTCTGCCTGGTTATTTAATTTAGCACATTTATGGAGATATTTTTAATTAAATGATTATAACATTTTCATAGATTGTTTTTCATAGCTGCTCATTTTCTTTTGATACTATGTGCTTTTCTATTGTTCTCAATTCTGTCTTAAATATACTCATTTTATATTCTTTATTAATTTATTTTGATTATCTGCCCTGTGATGGTGTTTGTGTTATGTTTCTGAATGTTCCTGGTAGTTCTCACTCACTGTGGCTTGATACATTTATTTATTTTACTTTTTTAATCCTCACCTGAGGATATTTTTCCATTGATTTTTAGAGAGAGTGAATGAGAGAGGGAGAGACAGAGAGAAACATCGATGTGAGAGAAAGACATCAATTGGTTGCCTCCTGCAGGCACCCTGGCCAGGGAGGAGCCTGCAACCTAGGTATGTGCCCTAGACCAGAATCAAACCCGGGACTCTTTGGTCCGCAGGCTGATGATCTATCCACTGAGCCAAACCGGCTAGGGCTGACTTGATACATTTAAATAATGAGCTCAAGTTCCCCAAGGTTTACTTTGTGAGAATTCTGTGAAGATTGGTTTGGCATCTGTATATCATGAGAGCTTGTAGGCTTACTTCAACCAGGTATCCTAGGTTACTATAAATCTGAGAAAAATACTGGCATTTTTCTGGGACCAGGCAGAAATTGTAAAATCAGAATCTTAACTGCTGAGAGCTGCTGCAGTTATAAATTTTTATGGGAGATGATTTTTCTTATCAGATCCTAGGCCAAGATAGGTATGTTAGCTTATGGTTTTGCATTGGGCAGCATTAGAATGTCTCTAGTCCACTAATTCACTTAGGATATAAGCCATTGAGAGTTCAACTTAATTCTATGTGTGCCCCCTCTTTGATGCTATTTAGGCCAAGGTCTTATTTCCTGCATACAGAGCCATTATTAAAACCCAAGATGCCAGCAAATAAGCCTCTTGCTTAACAGGATCAGCAACTATACACTGGCTACTTTAGTTTTACTATTAACTTACCATTCTCACTATTTAAAAAAAAATCACTTTTACTGATTTTAGAGAGGAAGGGAGAGGGAGACAGAGATAGAAACATCAATGATAATCATCTGCTTCCTGCGCACCCCTTACTGGGGTTCCAGCCCACAACCCAGGCATGTACCCTGACTGGTAGTTGAACCATGACCTCATGGTTCATAGGTCAATGCTCAACCACTGAGCACACAGGTCGGGCCTCACCTTTTTTTTTTTGAATTTTTGGGGTGACATTGGTTCACAAAACCATACATGTTTCAAGTGTACAACTCAACAAAACACCATCTGCACACTGCATCATGTACCCATCGCTCTAAGCTAAGTCTCTTTTAGTCCCCATTTCCCCCACTTTGCCCACCTACCCCTCACCTCCTTTCCCTCCGGCTAACACCACACTGTTGTCTGTCTATGTGTTATATATGTTTTTGTGTGTGTGTTTTTTCCTAATCCCTTCACCTTTTTACCAGTCTCATGTCTAATTCCCTCTTTTTTTGGAGACTTTGATGTTTACAATACTATATTGTGAATTCAGCTACAACATTTACAAAGTTGTATTTTTATATTTTCTCCAGACTGCTTAGGTGTGCTTTGTTACTTGTTTCTCTGGGTTATTTAAATAACTTTGCTGCTAGAAATGGAAGTCTGTTCTCTGACATTGAGTTATGGTGTTAATTCACTGTGCTATGGCTTAACAGACTTGCACCAAGTATTTTTTAAAATTATTATGAATGGCTTCTCATCTTAACTGCTTTAAAAAAAATACACATGAAAACATGCTTTAAAATCTTGAAAACATGCAACATTGAAGAGGCAACAGAAATATATTGGTAAAAAAATATAAGGCACACAGCCTGTACTTGACTTCTGGCTCTATGGCTTCTGTAACATTAGACCTTGGGCCAGTTGCCATTCTCTGTGACTCCCTTCTCTTATCTACAAAATAGAAGCACTAATAACAGCATCTACTTCTTTGAATGGCTATGATGATTAAATGAATTAGTTTAGAAGAAGTGCCTAGTACTTTAAAATGCTCTATGAATACTTCCTATTATTATTGTTGCTTAATACCAGGGGTGGGGAACCTTCTTTCTGCCAAGGGCCATTTGGATATTTATAACATCATTCTCAGACCATACAAAACTATCAACTTAAAAATTAGCCTGCTATATTTAGTCAAACATCTAATTTAGTCAAACATCTAATTAACTCACCCGTAATGCCTTGCAGGGCCAGACCAAATGATTGCGCGGTCCTTATGTGGCTGCGGGCTGAACATTCCCCACCTCTGCTTTATAGGGTCCACCTTCAGGGCAGTTCTGAATTACTTAATTAATATAGTCAAGACAGCATTTTACAGGATTTTTTAACCTAAATTAAACTCAAATGCATTTTCCCCTCTTTAAAAATTGGCTTACATTACTGTGCAGTAACAATAGAATAAAAGAGTTTGCTCCCTATGGCCCTTATCCACATAAATTTTCTGAGGATAAGCATATGCAGGCAAACAGGAGAGATTTAAGAGTGGGAACTGAGAACATTTAGAAACCATTTTAGGTTCATCTATTTTACATTGGCTAATCAGTTTATGATAAGAAGCTATATTTAAACAAGCAAAAAACCATTATCTGATGTACAAAATGCTGAAAACAGACAAAAAGAATAGGATATCAATTTGAAATAGAAAATGGTTTGATTGTTCTCTTTAGTTGATCACATTTTTTCTTGATAAAAAATAAAGGAATTGTGTCAGGCAGAAAATTGTCTTTCATAGAGTATTGGCTGAAAATGGACAAATGGCCCATTAATTTTTCCCAAGAATACAAAGCCAGACTACTATTCCTTTTTAATACTTAATTCTGTGTTTCAAAGAGAATAGGAAATTAGATAAATCTCTAATAATTTTTAGGTTAATCTATTTTTTACTGGGAAAAGCAGGTCATTCTTAAAAACCTCCAAAAATTAAAACAGAAAAAAAGTGTGTGTGTGGGGGGGTGCTTTTTCTTTCAATTCTTCAAATAGTGGTTCTTAAGCTATTGTTACTATATTACACTTGTAGGGTAAAAAAAAAAGTCCAAAAATAAAAAGCTGACTATGAAAGTATTTTCATCTATTACTGAAAAAGTTTATGTGATTTATTAACTATATATATATATTAAAGTAATAAACATATTTTAAAGAAAAAAAATTTCATATGAAATAGATCTTAGAAGGTTATGTATAGCTAAAATTCTTAAATCTAGCTCATCTAATTCATAAAAATATTTCTTCTCAGCAATAAAGTGAAAGGTATGCTTTTGAAATTATACTGCACAAATCAGATCAATTTTAGTTGATATATAAGAATTTATTGTTACATTTCAGGTATTATAAAATATTTATTTTAGAAAAGATGACAACCTTAAATTTTATAATAGATATTTGGGAATTTAAAATTTATTGTGTATGTGTTTGTGTATATGAAATTATCACCGCCATTATTAAGTATTAAACTCTAGCATACATTAATTTTCCATTAACTTGTCCTATAGCTCATAATTCAAAATACATATAACTGTAATTGTACATATGTTTATATCTATAATATAAATTTTAAGTACTTCATATGTGTTCTCAGCTAAGCTAACCCCTTATATACACTATTAAAATTATTTCTCATGACAATATTATGTTGTAGGTACTATTCTCATAATTATTTATTATTAAACCAGCAGAGCCTTGGTGTAATAATCTAGCTTTTCATAAACATGGATAATTACATCACATTTATGGCTGTCTTACTGGCTTTCAGTGTTGAAATAACAGATTCATGAAATGTGTGCTAGAGCCATAACCGGTTTGGCTCAGTGGATAGAGCATCGGACTGAGGACTGAAAGGTCCCAGGTTCAATTCTGGTCAAGGGCATGTACCTTGGTTGCAGGCACATCCCCAGTGGGGGGTGTGCAGGAGGCAGCTGGTCAATGTTTCTCTCTCATTGATGCTTCTGACTCTCTATCCCTCTCCCTTCCTCTCTGTAAAAAAATCAATAAAATATATTTTTTTTTAAAAAAGAAAGAAATGTGTGCTAGATTGTCTACTGGCAACAACTTTTGACTCATGGTACATCCTTAAGTTGTTTTGGTTCCTATATGTACAAACCATTCAAAGTCTCTTAGGATTTAGGATCTCAAGGAAGCATAAATACTCCTGCAGACCCCTCACATGTAGCCCACCTCACAGACTCTGCTTGATGAGCTCCTTGGCTCTATAGGGTGGCTAATGGGGATCTGGGGAGCTGAACCACATCCCAACTGCACTTTGTGTCCTTTTGTGCACCATGCAATTCCCACCATTGTGCCGACTCTTGCTTTATGGAAAATGAAAGAGCTTGGGATTTTACAGTCTGTTCATAGAGAAAATAATATATGTACCAAAAACACATATGTAGAAAGATAGCATTTTTATATCAATGAAATGAGAGTAACAGCATGTTTTTTTTAACGTTCTAAATAAAATAATAACCCTCAAAATATCAGCACATAACAGTTATTTTTTTTTTCTCCTTGAGGATATTGGCTTGGAATTATTATATCTAATAAAAGAGTACTATGCAAATTGACCATCACTCCAATACACAAGATGGCCTCCCCCATGTGGACACAAGATGGCAAGCAGGGGGGGACAGTTAGGGGCGACCAGGGTAGCAGGGAAGAGCAGTTGGGAGGGACCAGGCCTGCAAGGGAGGACAGTTAGGATCAACCAGGCTGGCAGGGGAGGGCAGTTAGGGGTGACCAGGCCAGCAGGGGAGGCCAATTAAGGGCAATTGGGCTGGCAGGGGGAGCAGTTAGGTGTCGATCAGGCTAGCAGGGGAGTGGTTTAGGGGGTGATCAGGCTGGCAAGCAGAAAGCGGTTTAGGGGGAATTTCAGGGCAAGCAAGGCCAAGGGTTGGGAACCCAGCAATCTCGTATTTTGAGAAAGGGAAGTTCGACTGCCCGTTTAGGCCCGATCCTGGTGGGATCGGGCCTAAACGGGCAGTCGGACATCTCTCAAGGGGTTCCAGATTGGAGAGGGTGTAGGCTGGGCTGAGGGACACAGCCCCCCATGCATGAATTTTGTGCACCGGGCCTCTAGTTTCATATATAATGCATACCAAGTTGGTCTCCTAAAACAATAGGATATAAAAAATATATGAAAATGATGAAATATTACTTATACTACATCATGCATAGTATTTGCAATAGGACATTTCTGTTTCTTTAAGAGAAAATGTGCAACATAGCATAAGAAGTAATGAAGTTCATGTAAAAAAGGGACAAACATGTTCAAAATAGAAATATATCTTTTCTCTCATAGTATGTCAGAATCAAAGAGATGTAATTTTATATTTCTCCACTTTATATAGATGTTTAAAACTAAAGTGAGAAATACAAATATGTGCATGTATATGTGTTCACACCTGTTAAACTGAGAACTGCTAAAGATAAATCAGGTGTGAACACATATACATGCACATATTTGTACTTCTCACTTTATTTTAAAAATAAATATAAAGAGGAAAAATATAAAATTACACACACCTCTTTGGTATTGAATGGTGCCCTTTTGAATGGATTTAATTTATTTTTTTTCTGTTTCATTGACAAATAATTGATAAACATCACTGTATACGTTTATGGTATGTGACATGGTAGTCTGAATATATGTATTGTGAACTATCGTAGGTTTGGCTAATATCTAACTGCTTATGTAGATACACTAAAAAGAAAAGGAAGGAAAAGAACGTCTCCTTGTGATGAGAGCTCCCAGCATTTACTTTCAATAACATTTCTATACCAGTGGTCGGCAAACTGCGGCTCACGAGACACATGCGGATCTTTGGCCCCTTGAGTGTGGCTCTTCCATAAAATACCACGTGCGGGCACACATGTACAGTACAATTGAACTTCGTGGCCCATGCGCACAAGTTGGTATTTTGTGGAAGAGCCACACTCAAGGGGCCAAAGATCCGCATGTGGCTCATGAGCCGCAGTTTGCCGACCACTGCTATATACGATACAGCAGTGTAATCTATAGTCATTATGCTATACATTACATACCTAGTACTGATTTGTCTTATAACTGGAAGTTTGTACATT
>NW_005876359.1:0-10130 GCF_000147115.1 Myotis lucifugus | reverse complement strand
GAGCTCTTCAAATACTCAAGGACATGCATGCAACATGGGTGTTAGGCAGAGCTGAACAAAGAAGATCTCCCTACTGGGCATAGGTAAGGCTCCTTACCGTGGGCCAGATCAGCCAAGGGTCCCGCTCTGGGTTCAGTTGCTAGATTGAACAAAGTTTGAGCAGGGTTTGGTGGGACACCTAGTTCTATTCCTGTGTTCACACTGGAAAGATCTCCTCAGTTTCTTTCTACCCTGGGCTTCATTTTCTTCGTTCTGTGTCATAAGATAAATGAGAGCTGAGACCACAGAAAGATTGAGATTACCAAGGTTATTTTCCAACTCTGTCCTCTAAAGTTTTCTGGTTAGGAAGTTTCTAGATCCTGCAGCCTCAACAGGATATAAATTTCCTCCATTTTTTACTTCCCTCTAATTAACTTAGGGAAGACCTGCCTCAGTGGAACATTTGTGAGGCAAAGGATATCAGAATACACTATTTCTTTAGGACAATTCTATGGGTGTGAAAGGCCTAGAAGAGTGGGTCCCTGCTCCTGGGACAGTCAGTCAAATAATTAATAGAGGGATGTTCCGGTGAATGTTCTGGAGGAACTGGTAAGAAGCCTGTGGGCCTGCCATGAGCCAGCAGGTTCTGTGCTGTCTTCCACCCTCGAGCCAGGTGCCATTTCTTCTTCCCCAGTAGTTTCCAGCAGTTCTATGGGAAATTTCAACAGGTTCTTTCTTTTCTCCTCCCTCCTCCTTCTCAATCCTTCTCCACCAACACCAAACACTACAATTTGTCCTGACATGGAAATTCTAATGAAAGTGGAATTCTGACTTAAGGAAGAGCAGTATGGGAAAAAGTAAGAACTTTAATGATGAATGGAAGCACTGGGAAGAATGAACTTTGTCAAATTCATGTATTCACTCATTCAATTAGTTATCCCAAAGCACATATTAACAGCTTATCAGGATGGACACTGAGCTTCCTCTATTAATATAACTAAGACAGGTCATGCTCTGAAGGAGTTTATAGATTGAGATGTAAATAGGTAATTATAATATCAGATTAATAAAAAAAATTTAAGAATAGGAAGACAGAGAAGATAATGAATTGTATCTGGAAACATCACATGAGAGACAGAGCTTTCTGAGTTTTGAGGATCAGAAAGAAGAAGTCAGCCAGGTGGAAGAGAGCGTGTGTATAGATAGAGACAATGCTACCTGCAAAAGTATAGACACACAAAAGTCTTGAGCCCAATAAATGGTAAGAAGCTCAACACTGGAGCAGAGGAGGAAGAGAGGGATGTGGGGAACCAAAGATGACACTTATGGTGTAGGTCAGTGGTCGGCAAACTGCGGCTCGCGAGCCACATGCGGCTCTTTGGCCCCTTGAGTCTGCCCACAAAGTTTCAATCGCGCCCGCACGTGGTATTTTGTGGAAGAGCCACACTCAAGGGGCCGCAGTTTGCCGACCACTGGTGTAGATTCTGTTCATTTTATATGCCTAGTTAAAAACCTTAGTGTTTTTTAAATTATATTTCTGATTATGGTTTTAAGATCAGGCTCCGTCATTTACACTCTATATAATTACAAAGTTTCTTAACTAAAAATTTATATATCTGCCTTAAATTTCCATTTATTCGTCTCTAATACAAGGAGGATAATGATGGTGTGGGAAGAAAGTGAGAATGAAAAAAGTACAAAGCATAAATGTATTATATACTTGGCACATATTGCCAGCTTCAACAACATTGTGATCATCATCATTCTCATTTTAATGTTTTTATTGCTTCTATAACAAATGTAGCTCACTGTAGAAAATTTGGAAATCCAGGAAAGTAAAAATAAGAAAATAAGTCCTCTCCTTTTACCACCTGAAGTAGATCACTTTTAAATTTTGCATATACTTTTTCAGTCATTTTACACAAGCATACGTTTACAAAATTGGAAATTTATATGTGTGCAGTGTTGGTTTTTATGTTTTATTTAATATTATAAAATAATTATTGTACTATACTATTAAATATTCTTCAAAATTACTTAAATGATTACATAGTTTCTTAAATACATACTTTTTATTTATTTTTATTGAATTTATTGGGATGACATCAGTTAATAAAATTATATAGGTTTCAAGTACAGGCAGTCCTCGGGTTACGTCAGACTTGACGGACGTCGTTTCGTGGTTACATCGCCATCTCCCATTTATTTTTTTAAAAAAATCCATCATTTCCACTTATGTACATATGTGCTTTATGTGTTTTATTATTTATTTACCACAAGTAAAGGTGAGGAATTGTTATCTTTCTTTTAAATTTTGTTTTTACTGTTTCACTTCATTAATGCTGTGTATGTGCTCCATGTGAGTGACGTAGGTGCTTATGTAGGTGGGTTTCGACTTAGGCGAAAATCATGTTACGTTGTGTGGTAGGAATGAATCTCCGACGTAACCCAAGGACCTACTGTATACAATTCTATAATACATCATCTGTATATTGAATTGTGTGTTCACCACCCAGTCAAGTCTCCTTCCATCACCATTTATCCTCCCTTTAACCCCTTTTATCTTCCCCTTTCCCTCTGGTAATCCCCATACTGTTGTCTTTCTATGAGTATTTTGCATTATCTATCATTGAATCATTAACTTATCTATCTATTAATGATCATTATCAAGTTATGACTATAACAGCATTGAACAAAGTTATATGTAAAATCATTGCCTCCATCTTTTCCACCAGAAGGAGTTCTTGTATCAAAATGTGTGAACATTAAAGGATCTTCACACAATGGTACCAAATTGATTTTCAGAGGAAAAAAAATTATATTAATTTACACAGCCTTAAGCAAATAAGATATTGCTTAGTACACCATCCTTTACTAGCACTGAATATTATTCAATATTTCAAATTTGATAAAGAAATTGAATTTCAATGTTGACAATTTTTTATTTTATTACTAGCAAAATAGAGTAATTTTCATATGCTTACGAGCCATTGGCACCTTTTGATGGAATAAATCTTTGTGTCTTCTATTTTTCTTTTGGGGTGATCATGTCTTTGTGAAAAACATGGTTTATATGGTTCACTATACATTAGAAAGATATGTTTTATTATTTGTTGTCATTATTGCAAATATCTTCTCCAGTTTGTCATTCACATTTCCCTTTTGTTATGAATTGTTTTATGATGTATTTTATTCTTACTAATATTCAAGTAATTGTTCTTCAAATAAAAAGCAATACATTTTCGCTGTGGCTAATATAAAAAATACAAAATGCAATGAAACTTTTAAACATTTGCAACTGTACCACTAAGATATTACAAAGAAATATAACTGAAATAGAACTTTCTATATTTATATATATGTATATGTAAATCTCATATTAAACATACTAGGTTGTAGCCTACTTTATCAACATAGCAGAACTTAGTGAATAGTTTCTCATGCCATTTGATTTTTTTATACTTTTAAATTACTTCACAGCATTTCGTAGTATAAATATAACACAGCTTATTTCACCAATCTGCTATTTTTATGTGTTTATGGTAACCTTAATTATTTATTTCTTTCAATGATCTATTATAAATAAAGAGGCACATTCTGATAGATAAAACCTGCACATAATCTAAATGGAATACATAGAATTGCTAGTTCAAAGTCTCTTGATATATACTGTGCAATCCACTTATCATTTGGAACTCACTGTTTAAAAGTTTATATTCTTTCACTTTTACACAAAATAAAAATCCTATTTTAAAATTTTAAAGAAAAATTAATCTCCTTTTAAAAATTGTTTGATTTCTTATAACTCTGAATGTTTTTCTCTTCTTTGACATTTGATTTCTGATTATGTGAATTCAACAATTATAGATTTACCTAATTTTCTCTTGGTTAATTTGTAACACTCCTAACATTTATCTTGTAAATATTGTCTCCATTTGAAATTTTTACATGAACTTTTTGCATCTATACTCAGAAGTGAGATTAATCTATGGGGATTTTTATATGTATTATATTTTTAAATTCTGGAAAAAATGTTATTGTCACAATTACAAAGTATAAATGACCATTTAAAAATTGATATTTGCATGCTAATGTCTGTTTTCAAATATTACTTTCAAACTACATATCTAATTACATTTACTGTGGGTTCCTTGTAAGCAACATAGAGTTGGGTCATGTTTTTCAATCCACTTTGCCAATCTCTGTCCTTTAGTTGTATATTTAAAACATTTGCACTTAATATGATTATAGATATGTTAGAGCTTAATCTGCCATTTTTATTTTTTGTTTTCTGTTTGTTTTCTGATTTCCCTGCTTTCTTTTTTTTCTTTAAGTTACTTGAACATTTTTATTATTCCATTTTGATTTATCTGTAGTGTTTTCAATAGATCTCTTTGTATCAGTTCTTTAGTGACTGCTGTAGACATTGCATTATATGTACATAATTTATCACAGTCTACCAATGTGGTCATTTTATCAGTTTAAGTGAATTTCAGAAACCTAACCTTCCTTTACCTCCCTTTGACCATCCTGTTTATAATACAATTCTCATAAATATTTCTTCTAAATACATTTAGAACCATATCAGATAGTATTACATATTTGCTTCAACCACCAATCATCATTTTGAAAACTCAAGAGAAGAAAAGTCTATTATATTTATCCATATTTTCGGTTTGGGTACCATGTTACCAGGATGTTTTCAGTATGTAGCTTTATAAGACTCTGAATTTTATTTAAGCCTTCTGTTTTAGCTGGCTTCCTTTAACATCGCCCTTGCAGAGAAAGGAGGTGGGAGTGCCACTGCATTGCTGCCAGGATGGGGGTGGGGAGGGGGAAGTCCAGGCTTCCCACATTGTCTTCATTGTCATCTAGATAGTGGGCTTTGTTTTTGCTTGGCAGGGATGAAAGTCCTGGCTTCCCAGGACTTCTCTAATACCACCCCAGCAGATGTGTTGGGACATCTATACAGCTGCTGAGGGTAGAAGTCTCAGTTTCTCACTCAAACTTTTTTGTTGTAAATCAGAATGGGGCCACAGTTATTGTTCTCTGTGTGTGTGTGTGTGTATATATATATATATATATGTATATATATATATATATATACACACATATATATGTTTATATAGCATTTAGCTGGAGTAGATGGGTTATTGTTTAAAAATCTTACTATATGGTTATTTTTTGGTCCTTAGGATAATGAGAGCAGACTTTTGTTCAAGTATTTTTTTCTGTGCCTCTTGGCATTTTAATGTTGCTCATATGTTCAGCCCCAAGTCTGGGATATAATGAGGCAAAAAAAAAACAAAAAACCCACACACCAGGAAACTAATCACCATGACTTTCCTTGGGTTCTGAAGTACCTAGCTGGTCTACCTTCTTCTCTCCACCTTTCAGAATCTTATGTTTCTTTCACATATAATGTCTAGAGTTGTTAGTTATACTAGTGGGAAAAATAAGGACAGTATTTTTAAACAATAACCCATTTACTCCAGCTAAACATTATATAAACATATATATGTGTGTATATGTGTGTATATGTGTGTGTGTGTATATGTGTGTGTGTATGTGTGTATGTATATATATAACTGTGGCCCCATTCTGATTTACAACAAAAAAGTTTGAGTGAGAAACTTAGACTTCTACCCTCAGCAGCTGTATAGATGCCCCAACACATCTGCTGGGGTGGTATTAGAGAAGTCCTGGGAAAAATAAGGAAATCTACCCCATTTTCCTAGAAACAGAGGTTTCCTGGTTTATTTTTTTCCTTTGTAGTTGGGCTAGAGTTTTTGTTTGGTTGTAGTTTAGAGAGAGGTTTTCAATTTTGTTTTGTTTTGCTTTTATCATTTTCTAGGCTTGTTACTAAATAGAAATTTTCACTATCCTAAAAATGAAAAACAAACTCTTTCATTAATGTAAAGACATATGTTTGTGTGAATCTTTAAAAAGAAATTTGTTTTGTGTTTAGGAATTCCTTCAGTTCAAAAAGTCATGTCTTCCTGTAGCTCAGAGATGTTTATTCTTCCCCTGGTACTTCTTTAAATATTGTCTTTCTTCTCTCTCCTTTGTTATGTCATTCTGGAATACCTATTAGATTAATTTTATTTCCTGTATTTTACTTCATTATTCTCCTCAATATTTTTATCTTTTTATAATTTTTCTCAGTAATTTGGGTATAGTTTCTCAAACTTCTTTTCTAATTTACTGATTCAGTGTTTTACATTTCCAGCAATATATTTTACAGCCTTTAATTCAATAATCACGATCCCATACCGCCATCTCAGGTGGTTTTTTCTGAGCCTTTTATTATTGATCCTTTTATTATTCTTTTTTTAAACTTGTAACTGGTTTTTCTGAAGTTGGGCTCAAAACTTTAGATATGCTTCATTTAACTTTTAGTGCTTCAAAGACATCTTAGATCAGTTTGACTATTATTGTTGGGTAGGATTCTATTCTCCTATGTGAATATTTTGGAGTTTTAAATATAACATTGAAATTTAAATTATTCACCACAACCTGATAAATATGTAGCTTCTCTTCATTATCTATCCTCTTTTTGAAAATGGATTATAAGTGAAAACAAAACTGGAGAATAAGCATACCACTGGTCTTCTTGACCCCAGGCATTCAGCTTTTAATCCCTCCCTAACTCCTCTCTATTCCATCCATTCTCACAACGGTATCAGAGTGATCTTTCTGTATGACATATGTGACAATGCCACTCCTCCGCTTCAAATAGCCAGATTGCTCTCTCTATCTATAGAATAAGGTCCAAATTCCCTCACAAAAAATAAAATTCTATTGATATAACATACCCAAAACACATACAGCATACTTGTTTCTCTTCTACTTTGTGTCAATAATTGTTTTATCTATTCCTAATAATGTTTTTATTTCTGTTATTAAACTTTTAATTTTCTTACAATAGTTTCTAACCATATCTAATTCTTTTTTAATTTAGTTCAGCTTCTCAGCCAATATAATTTTCCAACTTTATCTCATAATTTTTTCATTAGAACTTAACATTTTAAATTACCAAAATAACAAAAAAAGAAGAGCTTCTTGATAATCATTTGATATTAGAAAAAAATACAGAATGGGGATCCAGTTGATTCTTGGGAGCCTCCTGAACATTTTTACAGATATATATATATATATATATATATATATATATATATATATATATATAGTGTATAGCATAATGATTTGACTTACATATATACCACAATTGGGGTAGTTAACATCTATCATCTCATATAGATACAATAAAATGAAAAAAATTCTCCTTGTGATGAGACCTCTTAGTATCTACTCTCCTGACCATTTTCTTATATATATCTTATAGCAGTGTAAGCTACAGTCATTATGTAATGCATTGCATTCATAGTACTTATTTATCCTATATCTCGAACTTTATACATTTTGACCACCTTCCTCCAATTCTCCCACCCCTTAGCTCCCACTTCTGGTAACCACAAATCTGATCTCTTTCTTTGAGTTATGTTTTTCTGTTTTTGTTTGGTTTTGTTCAGATCCCACATATAAGTGAGATTATACAGTATTTGTCTTTCTCTGTCTGACTTATTTTACTTAGCATAATGTCCTCATGGTTCATTTATGTTGTTTAAAATGGTAGAATTTCCTTATTTTTATGGCTGAATAGTATTTTATTGTCTATCTGACTTCTGTATCTATTCATCTATCAATCAATACTTAGATTGTTTTCACCTCCTGAGCATCTTGATGTTAATGCTGTTGATTCTCTTGGTTCTTTTTTTCACTGTATTCACTGTGATGTGACAGAAATTCCAATTCTAATTCTCTTAAGCATTAATGAGTTAGTCCTCAGATCACAGCAGAATAGTCGATGAAGAATGGCTCAGTAGAAATCAGAGGACTTTAGAATCCAATAGATGTGGTTTGAATTTCAGATTTATCATTTTAATTGCTATTCCTTAACTTCTCTATTATCAGTTTCCACACCTATTAAATGCACATATAGGAGGGCAAAACACATGCAAATGTTAACTGTCTTCAATATATGCTAGTCATCTTTATCTCTCAAATTCTAGCCAAGCAAGAAAGATTAATGAAGAGTAGAAAAAATATTAAATGCATTGTTCTATATTATAATTATAAATATATTTCTAAAATCTTGATAAATTGTATGTGCTTAATGAAATCATGAATGTTGTTTTATATTCTCCAAAGTTTAGGTGTTTGCAGGAATACCACTATCTCCTAAAATGGCCCCTTCAGGGACTCATGGTTCTAAAAGGGTGTGGCCTTTATGTATATGTTAATGTACAAATAAGGAAATATCAGCTCCAAAAAATAACTCAGGCCTGTCTCAGAGCTTAAGCTCTAGCCATTTTTCTTTATGTCTTTATTCTTAGACAATGCAAGACCCTTCCTCATCTAACTGAAAACCTGACTTTGCCTCTGGCCCTGATACTAAGAAGGAATCTTGATAACAAATCTAGAATCTGAATTTTCTAATCAAGGCTCTCTCTCTCCCTGACTCCAGCTGGGAATTCATTTCTGTAATTATGGTTGGAGGAAATTGGACAAGAGTAACTGAGTTTATTCTCATGAGCTTCTCTTCCCTACCTACTGAATTGCAGTTGTTACTCTTCCTGACATTTCTAATTATCTACCTGGTCACCCTGATGGGAAACAGCCTCATCATTCTGGTTACCTTGGCGGACCCCATGCTACACAGTCCCATGTACTTCTTCCTCAGGAACTTGTCCTTCTTGGAGATTGGCTTCAACCTAGTCATTGTGCCCAAGATGCTGGGAACTCTACTTGCTCAGAACACAACCATCTCTTTCTCTGGGTGTGCCATACAGATGTATTTCTTCTTCTTCTTTGGAGTTGCTGAATGCTTCCTTCTGGCCATCATGGCATATGATCGCTATGTAGCCATCTGCAATCCCTTGCTTTACCCCGTCATCATGAACCAAAGGACACGTGCCAAACTGGCTGTTGCCTCCTGGTTTCCAGGCTTTCCCGTAGCTACTGTGCAGACCACATGGCTCTTCAGCTTCCCATTCTGTGGCACCAATAAGGTGAACCACTTCTTCTGTGACAGCCCACCTGTGCTGAGGCTGGTCTGTGCAGACACAGCACGGTTTGAGGTCTATGCGATTGTTGGAACCATTCTGGTCATCATGATACCCTGCTTGCTGGTCTTATGTTCCTATTCTCGAATCGCTGCTGCCATCTTCAAGATTCCATCAGCTAAAGGGAAGCATAAAGCTTTTTCTACATGCTCCTCCCACCTCCTTGTTGTCTCTCTTTTCTATGTATCTTCAAGCCTCACCTACTTCCGGCCTAAGTCCAATAATTCTCCTGAGAGCAAGAAGCTGCTATCATTGTTCTACACTGTTGTGACTCCCATGTTGAACCCCATCATCTACAGCCTGAGAAATAATGAGGTGAAGAATGCCCTCAGCCGGACCTTCCGCAAAACCCTGGGACTTAGAAACTACATCCTGTAGGCATTAAGAGATAAGACTAAAGTTTATTTAATGGCAAACAATCATTTTTATATTTGGGATTACTCTCTTTATATCTCCGTTGGGATGAAACCCAGCTGTTGAAATGACTGCTGGGAAGCTCGGTCGACAGAAAACAGCACTACCACCCAGAAAACTCCTCTGCCTGCCCACTGTAGACTTACATTCTTTTTCTTATTGGTACTTCAACACTTCTGTATCAAGTAATTCCAGATATTTACATTCCTGTGTCCTGCTTGTAATCTTAATTCTGGGACACACATAAAGAGAGAAAACCAATAAAAATTTATCTTGTTACTTTCTCTTCTTTTATGGTGGCAAATATGACCCCATTTACAAGATATAAAACCCATGATTTCTCCCAATGCAAAACTCACCTCACTGTGTTGTTTCAGTTCTCAGGCCCATTAAACTCACTGGTATGTAGTATAGATATTGGAAAGTGGATGAATAGTCCTCATACACACACCTTTATGAACCCAATAATCATTTTCTTCCTTATTCTAGTTTTCCCAGGAAGAAGGATTTGAACTTACATCTCTCTCTATCCCATATTTACATTCAGATGCCTTGGTGAAGTGATATCATAAATATCAGTCACAACACTGCTTTCGTCAAAGTTTAAAATGG
>NW_005876358.1:0-10130 GCF_000147115.1 Myotis lucifugus | reverse complement strand
ATAAGCCAAATAGATGTGATACACTCAATCTTTCCTACTATAGGTGGAAGATTGTGCTACATAAATTCCTTTACTTGGTCGATATGTCTAACCCTGGAAGAATGCTCATACAGGGTACATTGGGCTACTGTGGCAAATGCTTTTATGGCCAGAAACCCCACAACCATCTTCTTTCACTGATCAGTTGGATTGTTATCCAGGAATTACAGTTTTTTCCCCCTTATATTGGAAAGTCAAAGCTTTCCTTAATGGCCCCAGAGGCTCCATAAAGAAAGAGGTATAGCCCTAACCGGTTTGGCTCAGTGGATAAGAGCATTGGTCTGTGGACTGAAGGGTCCCAGGTGATTCTGGTCAAGAGCACATGCCTGGGTTGCAGGCTTGATCCCCAGTAGGGGGCGTGCAGGAGGCAGCCAATCAATGATTCTCTCTCATCATTGCTGTTTCTGTCTCTCTCTCCCTCTCCCTTCCTCTCTGAAATCAATTTTTTAAAAATTAAAAAAAATAAAGAGATACAGCTCTGTCTCACCAACAATAAACAAATGATTCCTTAGGAACTTCAACTGGATAATCTTTTTTCTTTTTTTGCTTCCAGTTCATTAAACTGGTTGAGTCTGAGTTTCTCGGTAGTTCAAAATGAATGCTGGAGACTAATGCTAACTTTTATTGTTGGGATCATTAATTTAAAATATTATTTAAAATATTGAATTGATCAACATAAAATATCAAATGTGTGTACTTATAACCACTGGGGAATTTTGAGAAAAAGTTTTACTCTAAGATTACCTTAAATTGTTGATATTTGAGTTCTCCGTACAACTTTATTACATGAAACAGTATGTTTCATCCAACAGATCCTGTAGAAATGTCAAGTTAATTTGACCTGGTATCTCTGTTTTTTTTGCAGGGCTCATGTCATACTCTGATGTTGTGATTTATAAAAATAAATATTTGGTCTTAGTCTCCATTCCTAGCACAGAGCCACTAAAACCCCTTGCTGTTTTTATGCTGAGAACAATGGAGGTGTCTTTTAATTTGTTAATGAAATGACCTTTGAAAATGCTTGAGGATAGAAGCTTGTTGCTAACCTCATACTGAGACAGTTGGAATTTTTCAGCCCCACCCCCAGTGAGACAAAATGATAACATTTGAGAATGGTTTCTATTATTAAATGTTGTACATCCTAGTGGTATAGGGTTGCCAGAGTCAGCAAATAAAAATACTGGACACCAAGTTAAATTTGAATTTTAGATACACATTGGATATATTGATTGTATAAATATGTTCCAAATATTGCATACATCATGTCTAACAATAATAGAGTAGGACAGAGTAATAATAAATATCCTAGAGTCATAGGATATATACTTTCTGCTTTCGTCAACTGGCTGATGTTTTCATCATCTGTGATGTCTAGATATCCTAAAGGTTATTTGGCTAATGTGTTTTAGTAGAAATATAGGGACAGTACTGACACAAATATCTGAAGAACCAATTGTTCTTTATTATACCTCTGATATTTGTACTTTGGTCTTCATTAAAAAAACAAAAACAAGTTATTTTACAGTAAAAAGGTAAAATATCACCCAGGCATCGGGAATGGTGTATGGAGAGAGGAAGGGTAGAAACAGAGGAGAACGAGGAAAACTTACAAAATGAACACTACACATTATGAAGGCTGTGGGCTGCTTCTAAGGAGGATGTCTTAGTTTGGCTGCTATAACAGAGTACCAGAGACTGGTGGCTTATAAACAATAGGAACTTATCTCTCACAGTTCTGGGGGCTGGAAGTCTGAGATCAGGTGCCAGTGTGGTTGGGTTCCAATGAGGGCCTTCTAGTTTCACAATGCTGCCTTCTCACTGCTGTATCCTCATCTTGGTAGAAAGAGAGTAAGCTAGCTCGTTAGGGGCTCTTCTATAAGGGCACTAATCCCATTTATGAGGGTTCCACCCTCATGACCTAATCACCTCCCAAGGGCCCCACTTCCAAATACCATCACATTGGGAGTCAGGATTTTAATCTGTCTTTTGGGGAGGACACAGACATGCAGACCCAAACAGAGAACACATGTTTCATAAACCAAAACCGAGCTGATACAGATAAAAATGAAATCTAACAAAATATCAATCCAGAGCACATAACATTAATACACACAGTTGCTTCTATGTAGTTATTCAGATACAAAAACAGTTTGTCAAACAGACTTGGTACAAATATCTTAGACTTGGGGCAGCAATTTAGGAAAAAAATGACAATTCTTATAAGTGTCACAAAAGCCATACATACTAATGCTTGAGTGTGGGCATAGGGGGAATGATCACAGAAAAGCACATTCCACTGAAACCTAGATAAACACACAGGGCAAGCCTGGCTGATCTGCTGCCCTATCTCTGCAAGCTGCAACAGGCCCTAGGAGCTGACACATGCTAGTTCACTGTGAGCCTGGGTTGAACTTTCTCAAGTTCACGACGACCATATAGGGATAGGTTACGGGCAGTTTGCATGGGTCCCACTTGATCTGACAAGGCAAACTCAGTTTTGGAGGAGTCTTTTTTTTTTCTTCCTATTTCAGTATTAGTGTCTCCTGAAGGATGGTATGCTTTTTAGCACATTGATATCCTACAGAATCATGCTCCAGCCAAGAGTAGTGAATCTCTGTTTCCAGGTGATTCTTTTACTAACACTACAGGTACACTTGTGGGTTCTGGGTGATGCCTACCTTTACTCTCCTCTTTTCTACCTCAGATATGATCACCAAGATCTAAGATATCAGGAACTGAGGGCAGGCCTCTCTGATTTCTTAATGTTCTATTGGTTGCCCAACAGTCTCTCTCATGAAAGAAAGTTATACAACAACAAGACCAGCTACTTAAAGGAAAACAAGTCTAAATATAGCAAAAGTGGCTATACTGAATTGGAATTAAAAGGGCTGTGTGTGTATGTGTATTTCAAGTAATTACCTACTTAGCTGATTTGAAAAATGATTTAATAGCCTATTGGTGAGTCACATAAACACTTTGTATGATACTTTTTTTCCCTTTCTTGAATTTCTTAACATTTGTACCTGAAAACAAAATAGAGTTTTTTTGTTTATTTGTGGAGTTTTTTGTTTGTTTTTGCTGGATCCTTCAGTGGATTCAGCCTCCTGCATCTTATCTGAGGTATGCTTTGGGAAGCACAATGAACTTTTGTACTTCTATGGAAACCCCTCATGTATTATTTGAAAAGTCAACTATAAACATATATTAAACACTGAACATACCTGGGAAGCACATGCATGGTTTTCTTTCAAATCAAATTCAGAAAAAAAGCTCACACTAAAGTGAAAGGCTAAGACCATGTGCTGGTCATAAAGCTGGGTCTTAAATGGTGACATCGTATTATGATGAAATGAGAGAGTGTGGGCTTTGAGCTTGTAAAGGCATCAAAAAGCACCCTTGCTTTAGGATTTTAACCAATTTTCTCTCTGCCTATGTACTTTGTCCTATGTGCCAGGCTCTTTCTTAAAATGTTTTAATATTTTTTTAAAATATATTTTATTGATTTCACAGAGAGGAAGGGAGAGGGATAGAGAGTTAGAAACATCGATGAGAGAGAAACATCAATCAGCTGCCTCCTGCACACCTGCTACTGGGGATGTGCCCACAAACCAAGGTACATGCCCTTGACCAGAATCAAACCTGGGACCCTTCAGTCTGCAGGCTGACGCTCTATCCACTGAGCCAAATCAGTCAGGGCTAAAGTGTTTTAATCTTTTATATTCTGCATGGTACCACCTTATCTTGGTTCTTAGTTTTCTAATTACAATGGTTCTCAAACTCTGGTGTGCATTAGAATCACCTGGAGAGTTGTTTATGCTTTGGTGGCCTGAGCCCTCCCTCCTGAGAACTCTCAATTGGGTAGATGGGGCTGTGCATCTACATACTAACTAGAGGCCTGGTGCATGAATTTGTGCAGGCCAGCTGGGGGGAGGGGCTGCAGGATGTTGGCCAGCCAGCCCTGCCCCGATCGGGGTGAGGGTGGGGCCGATTGGGGGTGGGCCTGGCTGGGGGCATGGGCTGTGAGCACTTGGCGTGCTGGCCCCGCCCCCTGGTCGAACTCCCGTTCAAATTCCCTGTCAAGGGAATAATTTGCATATTAGCCTTTTATTATATAGGATAAGCTTCCCAGGTGATTTCAAGTTCTACAGTTTTAGCACTTAGTAGAAAGGCTGAGGTCCAAATTTCCTATCCCAGTATTATAGGCCCCAGGATGTGATTTTGTTCTATCCAGGTATGTTTTTACTTCTGATGACCACTCAATTTTTTACCTTCAGGCTTTTCAAAGTGTGTGCTAGGCCAGCAGTGTCAACTGGGAAGCTGATGAAAATGCTGAATTCCAGGCCACATGACAGACCTACTGAGTCACAATGTTCATTTTAACAAGATCCCAGTTTGCATTAATGTTTGAGGAGCACTGCCTTCGAATGAAGCTGCCTGGATTCTCTCTCTGCATCCATTGTGCCCATTTCCAAACTTGACTTTTAACTCTGCTATTCTGGTCTGCAATAACCCCCCTCCTTTTGTTTCCCCACCTTTCAAAAAGGCTTACCACCCCTTCTGATCTGGGAAATTTTCCAAAATAATTTCATCTTCTCATGTTTTGAGATTTCTGGCAGCCCCATTGCAGGTAAGATCCACTAAGTGTCTCCCACAGTGTTCGCCCATAACTTAGAAGAGCTCAATCAAAGTTGAAAAATAAATTAATTCCTCATGCTTGTCCCTCTCCCTGTAGCCACAAGGCACTTGTATAAGTGTTTTTTTCTACCCAAAACTCTGCCTCTTCATTTAAAAAAAAACCCCAACTAATTAACTCCTATTTTTTTTCATCAGAGATCAGCTCAAGACTTGATTCCCTAGAGAACCTTTTGTGACTTCACTTTCCCAAAGTGTTACTTTGGGAAAGTAACACTTTCCCAAATAGAGAGCCTCATAGTATTTTTTTTTTTTTTTTACCATTGGGCCCATATGCAATTTTATACTGCTTAAACAAAGGTAAAAGGTGAACCTCCCCTGGAGGCAGATGCCCATATTAGTGTTGCACTTGGGAGACTAGCCCTTGGACCTGAAGCAACCAGAACTAAGAGCCAGGAATTAAACCTAGGGACCTGGAAAGGGGATTGGAATGGCTACCAATGAGAGCAATTTGTCCTTTGAAAGAAGGCATCCTTAATTTAACCTGTAGTTTTCCACAGACCAAGGTTAATAATATTAAACAAGGAACCAAATTTCCATGTGAGAGAGTCAGTAGAAACAACAAGTTAGATACTTAGATGCCTAAATAATTGATATTGAAACTGTCTGTTGAAAAACATAGAAAAAGAAAAACAAATTGTATAATGCTTAAAGATATAACAGATGGAGTCATTAAGAAAAGGAGTAAGCAAAAACATATTATCAACAGGCCTTGGCCGGGTAGCTCAATTGCTTGGGTGTTGTTCTGATATGCCAAGGTTGCAAGTTCAATTCCCAGCCACGGCATGTGCAAGTCAACCTATCTTCTCTTTATATATAAAAGTCTAACATGCAAAGTGTACCCTCAGAAGTTCAACCAGGAGAACGGGAGTTGGATCACTCGCTATGACATGTGCTGATCACCAGGGGGTGGTGGGGAATGAATGAAGGCTTCAGCCAGCAGCCAGAAAGCCCTGATTGGTCCTGATCACCGGCCAGGCGTAGGGACCATATCCATGCATGAATTTCATGCACTGGGCCTCTAGTGAATGTATAAGTGGGTAGAACAGCAAATTGATGTTTCTCTTTCTCTCTCTCTCTCAAAAAAAAATTAGTAACCAGAGAGATTTTAAAAAAATAAGTACAAAAATTAATTAGAAATAACAATTATAGTTGCTGATTTAAAAGCATGAGTTTAACTATTAGTTGCCAGGGATGGAGAACCTTTTTTTCTGCTAAGGGCCATTTGGATATTTATAGCATCATTCACGATCCATACAAATTTATCAGCTTAAAAATTAGCCTTCTATATTTGGTCAAACATTTAATTAACTCACCCTTAATGCCTTGGCAGGGCCAGACCAAATGATTTTGTGGGCCTTATATGGCCCTTAGGCTGGATATTCCCCATCCTTGATTTAGACAGTGCTGAATAGAGAATCAGCATGAGAAAGACACAAGATGTGATGAAATTACATAGACTACAACACAGAAAAGAAAGGAGACAAAAGAGTTGAAGGCAGTTAAGGGTATGTGTGACAGAAAAACATCTACTGGGTAAGTCTAATTTGTAATACAAGAATATAAATAAATGAAGGAGAGAATAAAATATGAAAAGATATGCCAGGTTGGCATGGCACAGTGGTTGAGCATTGACCCATGAACCAGGAGATCAAGGTTTGATTCCTGGTCAGGGCACATGCCTACGTTGTGGGCTAGATCCCCAGTATGGGGTGTGCAGGAGGCAGCCAATCAATGATTCTCTCGCATCATTGATGTTTCTATCTCTCTCTCTCCCTCTCCCTTCCTCTCTGAAATCAATACAAATATATTTTTTTAAAAAAGATATACTGAAAGTTTTCAAGATTGATAAAAAATATACACAATAGAGGAATCAATTTCTACACAATAATAAAAGTAATATTTATTCACATAAATATTGAAACTGAAAAAAGGGCTATTAGAAGACATTAAAAGGCAGAGAGAAAATGTTTATCCTATATATAATAAAATCTAAAAGTATATAAAAATTATGTAGTATAAAATATAGAATATAGAATAAAATTTATAAATTATATTGGAATATAGAGAACATACAGGAAATACACATTTTTTAAAAAAAAAATTGACCATGTACAAGGTCATAGAATCAACACATTTCAAAGGTTTGGCATCATAGAGATCTTCATATTTGATTATGATGCAATTAAAGTAGAAATTAACAATGGATATATAAACCAAAAATTTTGTACATTTGAAATATAAAAACGTACTCTTAAGGATTTCTTATGATGAGGAAGGAATACCAACAGAAATTTAAAATATTCAGAATCTACTGAACCCTATTTATAGTTGACAATTTGTTACTAAAGCTTTCAAGTGCAACATTTATTTTTGTGGCCATTGTAAGTGTTTTGACCCATCATCAGTTACTGTTGTGTGCTTAGATGTGATATTCTCCATGATTAGAGTTCCTGTAGATCTGTTTCTGTTATGTTACATCTGCTTGCTCAATGAGCCTGTCTCATTCTTTTTTTGGTAATTTTTTTTAAATGATTGACTATTTAAAATACTATTTGCAGGAATATATTGAGGCCTAGCATAAGTACTTCTGGAAGGAAAGAAGGAACAAAGGAAGGGAGAAAGAAAGGAAGGAAGAGAGGAGAAGGGAAAGGAAGAAGAGAGGATGGGAGGAAGGAAAGATAGCCCCAGGCAACCTTAATTCCTATAAGGCTTGAGGTCTCCTGGATCATCAGATAAAAGGAAATACTCAAGAGAGAATCATTATTCTTGTGTTATGCCCATTTGAGGGAATATAGCTCATGGGCCTTTCCTCAAGGAGGGGTTTTTCAGGTTTCCCACCCTTGGTGGAGTCTGGCTCTGATTTCTGCCCCTATCCCTGGGGGGCTGTGAAAAGTTCAGCTCAGGTTTATAGCTGGCTGCATTCTTAGGATCAAAAAGAAAAATGTGCTCAAGACTAAGGAGCTTTGATTATCTGTGCTTAGATCTCTGGATTTTGTCTTCTCCAAAAATTGGACAGGCAGTTTTTTTCTGTCTTCTGAGATCTTTGATGCTTTTTAGTCATTTTTGTTTATATGTTTGTTTTTAGTAATTCAACATTTTTAGTGCTTCTCAGTGGAAAATTTATAAGAATCTGATCTACCACTACTGGGATTTAAAATTTAGCACTCCTTTTCTTTAAATACATAAGTAAATATTATATCAAAATATAGTAGTTGAAATAAAAATGCATAAATATATAAAATAGTTTAAATGAAATTGCTTTTTAAAAAACTTGCTTAATTCTCCTGTGGTGAGTTAGATTAGATTTTCCCCTTTTATGGGGCACCTCTTGTGCCTTCCCTCATATCTTCCTAGCCTATATTTTATTCCAGTCATTCTCATGGCTAAATGCTTTACACAGGTGTAATGACAGAACATCACTTTACACCGTCAATCTCTTGCTTCCTTTTCTAGTGACAACAAAAATTCCCAGTCTGAGGTGTGGAAAGGGGAGAGACTATTCAGGTGAGGGGTTTGCAAATTTGGAAACACAGCTTCCGGTGGAAACCAAAAGTGTACTCTGCTGATACAAAGGGTCGGCTGCCTTTTGTAGAGAATGTTCTCACCCAGGTTCCTGATTGGTCCACTTTTATGCAAATAAAGAATCCAAATTCATGAAACTCTGGCCAAAATGCATAGTGCTGATTGGTCAACATGCATTTTGGTTGCTCATTATGAAGAAGTTTTGATTGGTCAATGGAAATACAAATGAGGATATATTTACATGATTTCAATTGGATGGGACAGGTCTCAGTGAAAGACAAAACCAGAAATTCCCTTATAAGGATTGGTTCAGACTACAGGAGGTTGAAAGCTCCATCTGTGGCTTTCCCCCCCACCCCCAAAATGCAGAGTGCATGAGAGGCCTCTGTCAGGAATGACTGCTAGGCTCTGGTTATGAATTTGTTCCCAATTAACCATGAGGAGTCCTTGGTAGATGTATTTCTTCTCAAAGCTCACACTGGGATGGAAGAGATTCATATCCCAGGGGGTAATATCAGATGAGTGGAGAGATAGAAACCAGTGATTATATATTCCTCTCTTCTGCTCCTGAGATGGACAGTTCTAAGGTGCATTCTTCATGGCTCCTCAGATTATTCTGGGGTTGCCAAACCTCAGCTGCCCATTGGCTGTCACTTTTCCTGGTTTTACTCTTCCCAACCCTTATTTTTGTCCTGTGGGATTGCTTGTCAACATAATCTACTTACATGAAGCAGGAAGCAAAGTTCTCTAGGGGGTTCTATCAATTTTTGTGTGGTTTGTTTTAATAGACACTGAACACATTCCCTGGGAAATCATCCTCAGGGGGGAATCTCTAATATACATCTACTAGTATGTCTTCTAAAATGATTGTTTACTGTTTTATCAGATATTAAATTGGAACCTGAGAAAATAAAATTTAAAAATGTCCTAGAAAAAAGGAAGCCCGGCTTGAGTGGGATACTACAATGTAGATTCCTAAGCACCTGAGCACCAGATAAGAAAAACTAGAGACAACTTCCATTCATGTCTTGTCCACTTAATCTCTTGAGTTGTATACCCCAACTTCTCATTCCCACATTTGTCCTAATTAAATCCAGGACATAGGAATTTTGTCCTCTGACCTTTCTACCAGGAGCTTGTAGCTGGCTAAACAAAAGGCTAATTCATTGAAAGAACTATCTATGAGGAAAAGAACTGTATTTTTAATGAAAATGGCTTCATAATTCACTTGATGGAACAGGGGCTTCATAGAGGCCATATATTTACAGTGAAGGACAGAACGTACGTGAGTAAAATTTAAAGACGAAGGTGAGTTGCATTTGGGGTCAGGGAGCAGAGGAGAAGGCAAAAAAACTAAAGAAGTTTGTCCAATAACAGGGCAAATTTAGCAAAGGATTTCTTCAGAGCGGGTATATCCAAAATTTAAATTAAGGGCTTTTGTTTCATGAATTCTCTCCTTAAACCTCTGTGTGGCTGTGAAATTGTGCAAACCCTGTTTCCTGTGGCTCACAATGGGGGCATGTCAAGATGACTCAAGACCAAGGTAGAAACAGGAGTTCAGAATGAGAATATATGCCCTCCCCCTGCCTCTTTCTAGGAGCAATTACAATGGGACATCTTCTAAGCAAGGAGTGGAAGTTGGATCCACTCTTATTTGTATCTAAAAAGTGGATGCCTCAAGCTGACAGTGGAAATCTTACATAACTTTAGTGATCTCAGCACTCAGCCTGGTGCTGGAAATGCAGCAGGTGATTTCTGGCTACTTAATATCACATATAATGATCACCATCATGATATTTATTCATTGAACAAATATTTATACAGAACACATTATGTGTCACACCCTTGTTCTAGATACTAAGTACATAGCTGTG
>NW_005876357.1:1220-10230 GCF_000147115.1 Myotis lucifugus | reverse complement strand
AGCCGATAACTAACTCCATTGATGCCTGTCCTGTCTTGCAGAACCTGTTTCCCAGAATACCCCCACTTTACAAAGGGGCCATAAACAAGGAGTGTAACAGCTTAGCTAGAGGGGAGGTCATTGGCACCACCCAGACCAGGCCTTTAGATACAACCTAACTTCCCCATTCTAACTGACTCAGGAGGGGCTGTGGAAGCCCACCACAAAAGCCTGGTAGTTAGGAAACAGAAAATAAGGAAACCAAAGGGTTTAAAGGGAAAGCTTCCTCCACATTCACTCACTCAGGATTTGGAGAACTGACCCCCTGAGTCACTGTACTAGTACATCTGAAAATAAATGGGTTTCTCCTGATTCTCTGAGTACTCCTGTGTGTATTTTCCGGTCGCCTGGTAAATTCTGTAATAACCCAACTTTTCCTATGCCAGGTACCCATTAATAAGAAGACACTGTGACCGAGTCAAGAAACACATATTCTATTTCCAGACTGACACCTCCCTGGACTTCTGATTTATCTTCTATAAAATGAAGGGATTGGAAACATATGATTGCAGAGATTCTGACCAGCAATAGCATTCCGTGATTCTATTTGCAAATCTAAACTCTACACCATTTTTATGGGTGAAAATTGGGACAGGATCACTTACAGTCATCTGCTCTGTCTGATCACTTTGCAAAGTTGTCCAGTCTTGTACTCCCCTCTTAATATCTCCCTCCAATGTTTTCACCTTCTGCCTGGAACAGTGTGGGCAGGAATGTAATGAGCACGGGTGAGATCAGGACAGGAGGCCTAGTGAAACATCTCCAACAAGGGAGTAGATACTGTTTTCCTCATGCCTGATGGTTCATACAACAGGCATCTAAATTAAAGAGGAACCAGCAGTCCTATAAGAGCACATAGCATGCTTTGTGGAAATAAGCAATAGGCAAAGTCTAAAAAATAATTTCAATTCTGTTTCCAGGATAATGTGTGCCTCTTCTTTCTCTGCCATTATGAAGGTACTCATTTACAGTAACAGGTTATGTACACACAGTTTCGTAAGAACTTCAGGGTGTGGTAAGCATATCCATGCCATAGGTTAAAGGAAGAGTGGAGATGAGCTAGACCTTAGTGATGAGATAGAGGAAGGTGGTGCATCATGCTCCCCACCAGCTTTTAGATGACTTGGGACAGAGTCAGATGCACAGTAGAGCTCCTGAAGTGCCTGGAGGAGACTGGCAGAGAAGAGAGTACAGGATAGAAGTAAAACAAACAAGACTGGGCTGGGGAGATTGCATCTGTTCTCCAGGCAGCATTGGGAGCATTAAATGGCTGCCCATCTTGTCCTTGAATTCTATAAACCCCATACAGCCCATCAGATCCAACAGCAGAGCCAGAGAAGCTGATCCACATCGGTAGAAACAACTGGTTGAGCAGCTCATCAAACATGAAGGACATTGAATAGGCCTACACTTCACACACAATACAGAGATCCCTTTCATATGATGAATAAAGGGAGGAAATGAGGCAGCTTAGCTTAGAGAATAGGTCAATTTGCGGCAAAGACAATTCAAATATGTAAAGGGCTAAGACTTCGTGAAGAAAACCAGTCACTTCTCCTTAACTAGAGTGACCATAGCTCTCATTTTCCCTGGGACATTTCTAACTTATTTCTGTTGACTCGGGACCAGTTTAGCATTCATCCCATTGGACATATTTTTATTAAGGCTTCATTAAGATAACTCAGCATGGTTTTCCAGCTTCTGTCACAATTCTCATTTAGCTTTGTGTAAGACCCATATGTAGTGCACAGAGATCTAACTTTAAGACATGGTTTCTAACTGAAAGATGATAAACAACTTATCTCTCTTTTCCCAACCTTTTCTAGAAGCAATGTGACTAATATTTCCTTTTCAGGAACAGAATGCAAGGTACTTGCCCATATGACAAAAGATACCCATATGCAAATACTTAGGAAAAACACCATTCCATCTCAGGTGTAGGAGATATATTCAGCATTGCCTATCAGTTAGAAAATACTTCAAAAAAATATGCATTCTAATTACTTGCAGTTCCTTTCATTCCTTTTCACTCTGCAAACTGTTTTAATTTTCCTCAAAAGTGTCTTGATGGGCACCCCCATCTAAAGCTTAGAACAAAATTAATACAATTATAGGAAGGCGGTAAGGGGCAGGTTGCAATTCAAAGTAAAAAAGAGCTTTCTGATAATTAAGGGTATTTGGCAAAGGGAAGCACAGTGTGGTAGGAAGATCACCTAGTACAACACCCAACAAGAGCCAGCTAATTTCATTACTGACAATGGAATGGGCCACTTCATGAGGCCATGAGCTCACCATCACTGGAGATGTTTACACATAATCAGTGAAGGGACCTTCCTGAGTTGAAGGAAGATACAGAATATCTCTGAGGCTCTTTTAAATTCTATAATTTATTCAACAAATAATCATTTCTCTCTTTTGGATTGCTCACCCTGGACAAAGCTAGCTGCTATGTCACGAGGCATCTCACACAGAATTTGTGTGAGATGATAAATGTTGTTTTAAGTATTTAAAAAGAATTGGGAGCCCACTACATGTTAGGTATTATTCTAATGACAGAAACAATGGTGGTGATTCTACAATGTAATAATTGTATGAAATTCTAATAATTGCCTGATATTAGTCTCCCAGGAAAAAAAATGGGTAAATAAGTCCAGAGTAGTGAAAATACATAAATGAAAATGCTGTGAAAACTGTCAGGTGCAACATAGATATGAGCTATAATTATCGTTAAATTGGACTATATAGTTAAATCTTTAATTTATCTTACATTTCATCATCTTATTGATTCCCACCCCTCTCTAATGTGCCACCTGGATAGATCAGGATGTGGGGCATGTGTGACCTCGTGTTAGCAGAGGTGAGCTGTTCTATACACGCTATAGTTTTAGTCTTCCAGGTTCCAGTTTTCAGATTTCTGTTTCTTAGGCTGGGCACACCTTCATTTGTGTTAACTTGTATTTAGTTTTGTGAAGTTGTCATTCCACATAAGCACGTTCTACCTCCCAAAATAGCTTATATGAGTCTTAAGGTGAGTATCTCTCTTGCATTGGCCCTCACAGTGTTTAGATCGAGTTTCAGTACTCAGAGGACCCTCGGGAGACAAGACTGGCTGCATAGAAGAAATTTCTTCCCTACTTGGCAAGGGTAAAGTCTCAAATCTTTAGTACTTGTTTTCTTATAAAGAGTAGTCCCATTCTGTGCTCCTTCATTGTTCCTGCCTCCTTTTATTCCCCCACAAAATAAAATTTTATTATGACCAGGATTCAGCAAACAAAACTAACATGACTCAAATCCTTAAAACCCTAAAAATACTTCTCAATAGAAGTTCAAATCCATTGGTGTGACCAGTAGCTTTTGATCCCAAAAAAGATAAGGACCTGTGCCTCAATACCTAATTATTTTCCACTCCCCCAATCACACTGGGGTACTTTCATCATTATTATAATGTTTCCTCGCATAAATGTGCTCTTGAGAGTTTGTCTGAATCACACCCATGGAGCACATTGTGTGAACTTGCAATTATATCCTGTGAGTGTTCTATGAATGTGTTGAAACCAAGCATGATCATTTCGAGCCAAATTACAATTTTTTTTCAGGACCTTTACAGCATCTCAAGTCCTGCAAACAAGGAGTGCTAATAGTAGGTTCTGACACAAAAACTGTGGATGCTAAATTTGCAAAAGCAAAGGTTGCCAATTCCCACATTCATTACCAGTATTTTAATGTTTAAATAGTAAATCATAAATAGGATAGGACCAGTCACTCCTCCTCTTCCATTCTCCAACAATTATTACAACAGAAGACTTCTACAATTTTAAGGGCAAAAGCAGCTCTCTACTGTCCCCTGATATACACACATAATTGGGAGAATATGTGTGAAACTATTGCTGCAGTATGATTCATGGTTCCTGACAGCCAGCCATTCTATCATTACATTGTGAGGGGTAGGGAACGTCAATGCCACCCCAAGGAGGAGGAAAATAAGCTGCTTAGGAAGGCCCTCCCAGACAGGAAGAGAAAATGGGAAACCTTCTTCCAAATTCCAGTGGAATGTGGGGAAAAAAGATCAAATGCCTATGACTTCACTTGCTCCCTTTAAAGTGGAACTCTGGAAATAGGAAGCGTGATGGAAACATCTGGACCGGCAGATATGGGGAAGCACAAGAGCTCTCATTAGGATTTGTGAATAGTGTGCTAACCTGGGCATAGCTTGGGAGGCTGGGAGGCCACAGGCCAAGCCTCATCCTCAGTAGCATGGGAACAAAGCACTGCACTGGTAGAGGAAGGAGACTAACCAGAGGAGCCCTGGCAGCTCTCCTGGCAAGGCATGCAAGAAATCTAGGACCTCCCACCTGCTCTAGAGCAGGGATTCAGAGACCCAAGGCGGCCTATGGAGATCTACAATCAGGATAAAATGGTTGCAGCATTCAAGGACTTCGTGATCAAAGGCAAAAGCATGAACTCCATTTGCAGACCTGACCTCCAAGTGGCCAGATAGGCCTATCTCCAACATTAGCACAGGAACAGACTAGATCAGCCCCAGCACAGTGAAGGGCAGTGAGGAGCCAAAGGACACTCTATGGGTCGAAACTCCCATCTCTCCCCTGCTAACATGAGGTCACACATGCCCCACACCCTCATCTATCCAGGTGCCACATTAGAGGGGAGTGAGAATCAATAAGACTAAGCATTTACCAAAAAAGGACTGAATCATCCAAGAGAGATGATTTAAACCTGAAGGTATTGGGATTATATAAATTGAGAAGTAAAGTTAGTTTTGACATCTGCCCCTGACTACCACCACCCAGGTGAGGAAGATCGCATCAGTTTTAGGAAACTCCATTTGCTTTGCACATCTGTGTGAAACAAGTGAATTTATCAGACCACTACCCACAGTCCTAAGCTCTGCTTTTCACCACCCAATTCTGAGATACTCAATTTATTTCAAATGTTTGGGGTTTTTGTCAATCTGAACGTAAGAGTTCCTTCTTTCTACTGGGTCTCATCTCATCAAGATATAATGGGGAAATTTTGAGAGCTAGAAAAAGATGCCCCCCGAGTCCCAACATTGCCCTCACAAAACCATTGGAAAGACAGACATCCAGCCATGAGGTCCAAGGGTTACATTGTCTTTAGAACACAATCAGAGGAAGGAAAAAAGTGTGTGTGTGTGTGTGTGTCTGTGTGTGTGTGTGTGTGTGTGTTTCCACACTCTGGGGCCAAGGGGCTCTGACATTCATCGCTGAAACATTAATAACCAGATTGGGGGGCTCCACGGGCATCTAAATGTAAAGGAGGCCTTTAAATTTCCCTATCCTGTTGGTCCTAAATGAAACACACATCACCTCCAAATCTCTGGAGTCTTGAACAGTAGCTGCAGACTGACCTGCCACTACACACACACACACACACACACACACACACACACACACACAGCAATCACCTGTTAAACAGCTCCCCACCACCACCATAGTATGCTACCACCAAGGCAAGCAGGCAAACCCATCCCTTCCCTTGCTCCACATGCACAATATCCTGCTTGAGACTTCACACTTTTGTGATTTTCCTTCACTCAAGCTCACCCTTGATGTTCCATTAACCCCTTCAAGTCCTTTTTGTGGAGAGAAAGTGAATAAATAAAATCATTTTTTCTTTATAAAAACAAAAACCATTCAGATTAACCTGGGACAGGAGGAAGAGGGCAGAGGCGTGCCTTTCACCAGGCAGGCCTCGGCCCTGCAGGAGGAGGCCCCATGATTTGACGTCTCTGTGCCTTCCCCTGCTGTAGTCAAGGTTGACTCCCGCTCACAATCTCCTTTGCTTTCATCTGGCTGGGGCCTGCCACTGTGTCAAACTTAGTTGTTCAAGCCTGAGGCCATTATAGGGAGGACGTCAGAGACCTTTGCCTTCTTCTAATTAGCTTCGCTCCAATCGCAGAAGCTGACTTCCACGTTCCCTCTGCACCTCTGGGCAGCGTGCCCCGGTTACAGAACACAACCCTTGTAGTGAGGCTGCATATTTAAAAGTGTTAGTTCTTTCTTCATTTCTGCCTTGAAAAACACCTCCTTTCCCTCACATCTCAGACAGTAATTCGCACCTGGGGAGTCTGTTATTGAAAAACAAAGAGGAGGCATCCTCCTTCTAGATGATTTTCTTCCTCCTTGAAGCCTGGTACTCATTGGATGAAAAGTCCAGGGCACATTGATTTTCTTTCCCAGAGTTGGTCCTATCATTTTTACTTCTAGAAATGTTTTTAAATGCTCTATCAATATTTAATGATAGCAATTATCTTTAACTGGCAAAAGTGCTTTCCATTGGATGAGGTTGACGGATAACATTTGTATAGTCCTTGTATAAAAATTCTTGCCCCATTACATCTATTGGGGGGGAAATGCAATAAATAATTAACTACCTAACATTGTTGGCATGAATAATAACATGGTCAGCAAGGTCTTCCATCAATACACAAAGTCAATCTTGTGAGGATGCCACCACCTGTAATTGTGCACACACTTTACTCCTGCCCGCTCCTGACACAGGCCCCAAGCACTTGTTTCCATTCTGATTACACTGCCTTTGTTTGAACTCGCGGCCGAGTGGAGACATGAGACGTGAGATCCTGAGCAGGGAGCAATGTTTTCCAAAGGGAAACATCAGCTACAAACAGCCCCCTCAGCCTACAGTGATGGCGAACCTTTTGAGCTCAGCATGTCAGCGTTTTGAAAAACCCTGACTTAACTCTGGTGCTGTGTCACATATAGAAATTTTTTGATCTTTGCAACCATAGTAAAACAAAGACTTATATTTTTGATATTTATTTTATATATTTCAATGCCATTTAACAAAGAAAAATCAACCAAAACAATGAGTTCGCGTGTCACCTCTGACACGTGTGCCATAGGTTCGCCATCACTGGCCTAGCATGTTACTGCTGATGAGGAGAAGCAGCCTGGACCCCAGAGCCTCCCCACGGGCTCTGTGAGCTCTGGCCACTGGCCTGACCTTACCAAGACTCTGCCCAACCACTGACAGTATGACTTCTGCCAACACAGTTCAAAAAGGAAACAGAGACAAAGAAGCCGAGTTTTCATATGAAAAGTAGATGGGGCGTTTTTGTCTTCCTGAATACTTCTAGAGCTCTAACCTAACAAAAATGTTCATGAAAATTCCTGATAAAAAATTAGAAGCCACCTTCTGAACGCCACAGCCGCCTACTTCTCCCTCCAGGCCACAGGTGCACCGAGGCCACACACTGCCCAGACTCACTGTTTGGTCCCATGTGGCACTTTCTGCCACTGTTACTGCAGCAACTTCTCTGAAGAATGCAGCTCTCCCCGGAAAAGGGGTAAAGGAGACCAAGGGCTGTCACGCTTTCCCCTTTGTCACCTCTTTCTGAACATGGAAGGAAAGATCTTCGTGACAGACCCCTGAAGACTTCTTCCAGCTTCATCCTAAACCTGGAGTCCAGGACCTTGCATGTGTCTCCCCCCCCTTACATTTTTTCAATTTTTCATGATCACTTATAAATAAATCACTTTAAATAAAATGTGTTATGTTATTAAAAGTATCAAGTTATGGTTTAAATGTATAATTCAATCTGACATCCTGGAAAAAATTAACATATGAATTGAGGTTGACAAAATTCAAGAGCGGGAGAGAAGAAGAGAAGAAATTGGAAACAACTCTGTCTAAAAGTAGGGAATAGTAATCTATACAATGGAATATGTATTTTATGAAAAATATTTATCTTTGTATTTATTTTATGAAAAATTATTTTCACAAAAAGAAAAAATATTTTATGTCATGCGGAAATGTTCATGATATAATATCAAATGAAGGGAACAGGAAATAATACATTATAAAACAAATTTTTCTAAATGTAAAACAACTTAGCCTGGTAAAAATACCCCAAAATGATAACCTTTTTTTTCCCTTGACGCTATGATACAAGGATTTTTATCCTCTCTACATTTTTCTGTATTTTCTCTAATACACACATATAACCTTTATATTCAGAAAAATTATGGGTTTTTTATTAAAGAATATCACAATCATAAGAGGATTGGTCATGGATTGAAGTATATAAAAAGATGAGTTAAAGGGCCAAAGGGGCAAACATTGGCATGAACTTCCAAGTAGCATCTGAGGTATGAGCCTGGAGAGGACCCTGGCTGGCAGGAGGGACAAGTGCAGTAGGCTGACACTGACTGATGTTATTAAGATTTCAGATTATAACTAATTCCTCATTTCACTTTGGTTTGTTTTTGCTTTGTTAATTCTCTACATTGTTTCTAGAAAGTTAATTTGAGGTTCAGTTGTATCTGAACTTATTGAAGTAGGTAAAATATACTACCTGTAATTATCTCTTACTCTGGCCACATTTTATGATTTCTGTGATGATTAAAATAGGCTTTTCAAGCATAGGTTAGTCTTGTAACAAGATAGTTTGACAGCAAGTCAGTCCTTATCTCTTGATAATCCATGGAAGAAAAATCTAGTGAAGAAATCTGTTCCTGGATGGTAGAGGACAGAGAGTATAATCAAATTTTAATCTTTCTCAAAAATCTCCATCTTGATTGATTTTGTTCAGCTATCCAAAGCTCTTCATTTGGTTTATTAGATCATAAATCCAATTTAACAGCACAGAGAAACTAATCAATTTTAGTCCAAGTAGGTTGTTTACTAGTTTTCCTTTAATTAAAAATGATTTCCCTCTTAAAGGAGACTCATGCTTCTGATTTTATATTTACTTTATCAAAGAATGAGTTTATATTGTTTCTACATACAGTTTACCAGTTGGCATCAGCAGTACCCAGGTATTAGACATTAGCCTTCCATCTGTGTGTTTAGGTGCTGGGGGCATCTGGGAGTGTGTTTTACATAGGGTAAGGGAGTTTGGGTTAATATAGTAGCTCAATAGGGTTTAGGGGGATTAAGGATGCTTCTACTGGACTTTATGGAACTATTTGGC
>NW_005876357.1:0-1120 GCF_000147115.1 Myotis lucifugus | reverse complement strand
CCAAAGTCTGACACATGCAGCCTTCGAGATTTAGATTTTTCCTCAATATCCACCTGTGTTTTCTCAATGCCTAACAGAACATACTCAACAGAAGCTTACTGAGCACATTTAACGGGCACTGTAATAGGTGCTGGTGATAAGGCACTGAACAAGACAGGCACAACTCTATTCTCATAAAACTTCCATTTGAGCCCTGACCAGTTTGGCTCAGTGGCTAGAGCATTGGCCTGCGGACTGAAGGGTCTCGGGTTCGATTCCGGTCAGGGGCATGTGCCTTGGTTGCGGGCACATCCGCAGTGGGGGGTGTGCAGGAGGCAGCTGGTCGATGTTTCTCTCTCATCGATGTTTCTGACTCTCTGTCCCTCTCCCTTCCTCTCTATAAAAAGTCAATAAAATATGTTTTAAAAAAACTTCCATTTGATAGAGAAAAACAAGGTAAATACATTAACCCAGTTTCCGCTAGTGTAAGATCAATGCAGAAAATAAAACAGGGCAATAGAATAGAAAGCAATGGGGGTGAGTACTTAGATTGGGTAAACAGGGATGGCTCCACTGAGAAGGAGAAATTTAAACCTCATTCAGAAAAGAAGCTGCCATTAAGAAAGCAAGGGAGGAGCACACTAAGAGAACTGCACGTTCAAAAGGACTGAGAGAGAGCAAGTTTGGTTTGTGAACGTAACAAGCAGGGAGCCAGCCTGGTTAAAATCTAGGGCAAGGAGTCCCAAATGACACTGGGTAGGTAGACTGAAGCCAAATCATGCAAGATCTTGTAAGAAGGAATTCAGATTTCACTTAAGTGTGGATGAGAAAATGCCTGGAATGAAGTTACCATCTGTTCTGTAGGACTTAAGGAAGATGATCCCTCCTTGGATATGAGAGACATTGGAAAGTCCTCGTATATATCATTTACTTCAAGCCAAGTGCTGAGGTTTCCGATCAGACACAGCTCCAGGGTACCTCCCTAAGATCATGAATCAGAGGCAAGCAAGTCACTCTTTCTGTATTAATTTCTCACCCAAAATACTTTTGCTTTTCCGTTTCCTTTTGAAAACATCACAAAATTTAATTGCAGTTAAGGTAGCGCCTACCCCAGGTCCACATACCCAACTGCCTATTCATC
>NW_005876356.1:0-10132 GCF_000147115.1 Myotis lucifugus | reverse complement strand
TGACCACGCCGTCTGACGCCCTAATAATAAAAGATATTGAGCTGCTGCCGGGGGCAAGATGGATTGGCTGGGACGGGAGGAGCGCACGCAGTGGATTCTCACCCCACCTTGCAGCCTCAGCCTCCCTCCCAGTGAGCAGCGGGCTGTCCTCCGGGCCGCTCTCTCCTGCCACCTGGGGCACCTCCCCCGCCTCCCGAGGAGCCCGCCTCCCGGACCTCCTCCTCCTGCTGGGACACGGGAGGGGACCTGGAGCCCGACCGGGGCAGCCCCACTCCCCAGGCAGAGCCACGACTTGTGTTCACAGCCCAGCCCCGCGTGCCTGGCCGTGGGCACCGGGGCAGGTAACTTCCCGCCCAGCCTTCCGTGGGGGCGACTGCCAGGTCACAGTATCGACAGGGACATGAAGTATCACATTTTCATTGCTGAACGCAGGGCCAGGCTCTCGTCAGCCGTCTGCCTGTGGCAGTCACAACCACAGTCAGCATTTTCTGAGCACCTGCTGTATGCCTGAGCCCTGTCAGTGCTGCGGACTCAGTGGTGAGCCAGACCTCCTTGCCAGGGCCCAGACCTCCATCCGGGGCCCAGACCTCCATCCGGGACCCAGACCTCCACCCGGAACCCAGACCTCCACCCGGAACCCAGACCTCCACCCGGAACCCTGACCTCCATCCGGGGCCCAGACCTCCATCCGGGGACCAGACCTCCACCCGGGACCCAGACCTCCATCCGGGACCCAGACCTCCACCCGGGACCCAGACCTCCATCCGGGGCCCAGACCTCCATCCGGGACCCAGACCTCCATCCGGGAACCAGACCTCCATCCAGGGCTCTAACCTCCATCCGGGGCCCAGACCTCCACCCGGGACCCAGACCTCCATCCGGGGCCCAGACCTCCATCCGGGACCCAGACCTCCATCCGGGGACCAGACCTCCATCCAGGGCTCTAACCTCCATCCAGGGCCCAGACCTCCACCTGGGACCCAGACCTCCACCCGGGACCCAGACCTCCACCCGGGACCCAGACCTCCATCCGGGGCCCAGACCTCCATCCGGGACCCAGACCTCCATCCGGGGACCAGACCTCCATCCAGGGCTCTAACCTCCATCCGGGGCAGCCCCAGTTGAATCCCAGACTTTGGCTTGTCCACAAAAACTCTCCTGTGACGGCTTATATGGTAAAACAGCCCCCTCTCTGCACCCGTGGGCATCCCTCTGACCTGGCTGCTGCCGCCTCCGGGCTGGCCCACTGGCTCTTCAAGGCGCCAGGACGTTGGGCTGTGAGCCTGGCCAGCAGTTATGCTCCGCGGGGAACCTGCTCGCTGGTGCACCCCAGGAGCCTGCATCCAGGCCCCCGCACCTTGGCCCCCTCTCTTGGGCGCAGACATAACACCAGCCCTACCTGCGTCACCAGCGGGGCCGCTGGGCAGGTCACCCGGTGCCATTTCCTCCCGTGGGCCGAGGGCTCTCCCAGCCCCTCCCTGGGCTCCCCCTCATCACACCTTCCCTGTGGGCGTGCGCGGGCCAGGCCCCCTCCTGGGAGATGTTGGGGTGACTCGCGCTGTTTCTGCCCGGCGGGCCCAGAAGCACGGCCGGAATCACCCCAGGACCAAACCCAACCCAGCCAGACTCGCCGCAGGACGGGGGCAGCCTGACCTGGGCCCCCGGGACTGAGTCCGTGTGCCCCCTCCCCCAACATCACTGTGTGTCAGCGTCACTCGGCCCGAATGGGACCCAGGCCAGAGGGGACTGGGGAAGTCGGGGTGAGTGAGAGGAAGCAGGTGAGAGAGCCTCCCTCTCTCGGAGCCTGGGAGGAGGGGGCGCTGGGAAGATGTAAGTTAGCACAAGTTCTAATCAAATATTTATCAGTTAATTGATCTCGTGGGCCGCCTCACCCTCACCCTCAGCCCCACAATTTCCTCCAGCTCTCCTGCTCCTCCCTCCTCACCTTCCGAGTGCTCCTCCACCCTGGCAGCCCCCCCCGCCCCGCCCTCCCCTCCTCCACCCGCGCCCGCCTGACCTCACTGGGAGCTGGGGACTTCGCCAAGACGTTTGCTAACAGTGGGTCATGGGGCTTTGCAGGTGACTCTGGAACAATGAAACGGGGACCTCTAGCATGGGGCGTGCGTTCATGTGTGCCATGCATTCGTGTTGCCATGCATTCGGGTGTGGGTGGGTGTGTGCCATGCATTCGTGTGTGCCGTGCATTCGGGTGTGGGTGGGTGTGTGCCATGCATTCGTGTGTGCGTGCGTTCGGATGTGCGTGCGTTCATGTGTGCCATGCATTCGTGTGTGCGTGCGTTCAGGTGTGGGTGTGCATGTGCGTGCACATGCACGTGTGTGTTTCCCTCCCCAGGTCAGGAGCGTGAATGCCACCCCAGTTTCTGCAGAGAGAGGGAGGGGATCCTCACCAGGGAACAGGACAGGACAGGACTTCTGCCTACCAGCTGTCAGGGGTCCCCCAGGAAGTGGGGGGTCCGGCACTGAGATGCGGAGGTTGGCGTTGGAGCTTGGGGAGCAGGGGGCCCTCAGGCCTCCACCTGCAGGGGGATGGACAGGCGGCTGTGGGGCCGGGCCCCGGGCCTGATGGCGGAGCCCCCAGCGGGGTTTTTGACTCCCCGTTGCCCTGGGGCGGCCTCTCTGGGCACCTCACACTTTAACAGTGGCTTCGCCTTCCGGGTCAGCGTCCAAATTCACTCTCCGATGGGCTGGCTGCAGGCCCACAGCCCGCCCCGGCCGCCAGGGGCAGGCGTCGGGAGTCGTCGTGGCTGAGTGGACAGTCCCAGCACGCTCTCTGGCAGGAGCGCCCGGACGGCTCCTGGGGCAGGTGGACAGGAGATGTCAGGTGTGCGGGTCGGCGTGAAGGGGGGTGGCGGGAGCTCGCACAGGGTCCTCCCCGCGCGGGGAGAAGAGGAGTCATGAGTGTCCGACTGTCCGCGCCAGTGCGAGGTCCTGCCGCCGCTGGGCTACTCACTCGAGCCTCGGCACCTGTCCTGACGCTGGGCGCTCTGTCGCCTGGGGACACCTCGGAAGGCCAGAGAGCGCCTCACCTGCTCAGGGGGGCTGCCGCGGGCCGGCCCTCGGGCGCATCTGCATGGGGGTGGGGAGCCTTTCTCCTGCCCAGGGCCATGTGGGTATTTGTAGTCATTCTCGGGCCACACAGAATTACCCACGGAAACACCAGCCTGCTGGATTCGGCCACACATTTCATTAATGCCCCCCTAATGCCCTGGCAGGGCCAGGCCAAAGGATTCTCAGGGCTTCTACGGCCCTCGGGCCGGACATTCCCCAGCCCAGCCCCCCCCCCCGCCCCCGACACCATAAGGGACCCCAGTCCCTCCTCTGAGGCTGAGGAACTTCCGTCCAGGCTGCGTGTATGCCCCACATCGCCGGTCCCACAACACCCCAATTCCAGGGGTGGGCAGAGAGTCCACGCCGACAAGCTCCTGGGGCCAGTGTCCGGGCTGACCCCCCGCCTCCCGGGAGTCTAACCAGCCTTCTCTCTCTCTCTCCCTCCACAGGGCAGCCAGGACGCCACGGCTCCACCTGAAGCGATGGCCCAGCCCTACCCCCCCGCCCAGTACCCCCCTCCACCACAGAACGGCATCCCCGCCGAGTACGCCCCGCCCCCGCCGCACCCCACACAGGACTACTCGGGCCAGACCCCGGTCCCCCCGGAGCACGGCCTGACCCTGTACACACCAGCACAGACCCACCCCGAGCAGCCGGGCACCGAGGCCAGCACGCAGCCCATGGCGGGGGCCCCGACAGTGCCGGTAAGGGGCCCCCGAGACCAAGCTTCAGGGAGCGAGGCCAGCCCGTGGGTGGAGGGGCAGGAGACTTAGTGGGGGTCCCAGCCTCGCAGCGCTTGGTCCTCACACGAAGCATCTCTCCGGTGGCCCCTGCTGAGCCAGGCCCAGCCAACCCTCGCCTCGCCTGGGAGAGGGAGCGTGTCCGGCTGCCAGTGACCGTGAATGGGAAGCTAGGGACACGGGCGGCCTGGGCTCGCCTGGTGTTGCGGGGTGAGTGGGGGGCTGGCGGCGGGAGAGGAGCCCAGGGCCTCCGCGCTGTGCTGTCTCGGTGGCGAGCACTCCTCTCCTTTCTAATCACTTGTAATCTACCTGCTTGGCTGCCCTCCAATCAGATAGCTTCAATTATGTGGTTGTAATGCCGCCGGAGGAGAACGGGCTGAGCCCTGCACTTCCATGTGAGCGTGTGGTGAGGGATGGCTGAGCCCCGCCCCCTCCCGAGACCAGGACCCCAGCCTGCCCCCGGCCACCTTCCCGGGACCCCAGCCTGCCCCCGGCCACCCTCCTAAGACCACCCCTGAGACCCCAGCCTGCCTGGCCCGTCCTGCACTCCCCACTGGTCTCCAGGCCCCCACCCCCTCACCGCTGTGCTGGGGCTATGGGGCCACCCAACCTCCCTGCTGGCTCCACCCCAGCGCTGGCTGCCCGGGCTGGGCAAAGGGCCAGCAGCTCCGAGCTGTCCAGGAGTGGCTCTGCCCCCTCCACATGCCCTCAGCCCTCCCCCTGACCCAGTCTGGCTCCCAAGGTGCTGCGTGGATGCAAATATGACCTGTTCTCCTGGGCGGACAGCACCGTCAAGCTCTGTGAGGGGAGAGCCCACCCCGCCGCCCCCGGGCTGGACTGTACCCTCGTCTGGGGCCCAGCCAGGGCCCTTCCTCCCGCTTGGAGCATTGCCCAGCGGAGCCGCTGGAAGCCATCGACTCGGCGCCTCGCATCCCTGGTGCAGAGTCTCTCATAGACGCCCAGGGTTCCTGCCGGTGGGAGAAGCCCGGCCCGTGGGCCGCAGACCCAGGCGCCACCCACACTTCCCGCTGCTCCTGCTCCTGAGGCCGCAGCCCCATGACCTGTGCGCTCTGAAGAGGTGAGCGGAGCAGGGGGCTCGCCGGGAGCGCGTTGCCGGCCGCAGGCCTCTTTCTGACGGACTGTGGTGGACGGGGCGCCTGGTCAGGCCTCGTGACCTCCTCACTAACGGATGGGGAGCCCGGATTCGCCCGGGAAGTGGACACTGTTGGGAGACAAGAGGATCGGAGCGCAGCTGGCAGCCGAGGCCCGAGGCCTGTGCGGCAGGAAGAGCCCGGCCTCCTCGGCACCGGGGCCCGGACGCGGCCTGACCGGACACGTCGAGTCTGCCTTTGCGGGCGGATATGTGTGGGCACCTACCATGTGCCGGCACCGAGCGCACTGGGCGCAGAAGCAGTGACCGGCCCTGCCCCGCGATGACCGTCGGGTTCACCAGCCACGGACATGGAAGTCGAAGGGGCCAGCCGTGGCCTCTGGCTGTGAGAGTCCGTGCCCAGGGGGACCCCAGAGTCCCCAGGTGAAGCCCCCACAGAGAGGGGAGAGGCTTGCTGCACCAGCTGAGCGCCTCCCCGGGAACGCGACCGGCCTGCGGGATGCAGCCACCCTCCTTCCTCCGGCCGGGGCTCCAGGCCCTGCGAGGGGCCGGGCTCTGCGGGTCTCCGCCTGGGGACCAGGGGGACAGGCCGTTCCTCTCCAGGCCCCGGCTGAATGAGCAGTGCAGGGGACGTCACTGGACAGCTGGTGACCCAGAGCTGCCGGAGGCCTCGGCCACCGCCTCGGGCGCAGCTGGAGCCGGGCCACGCCTCGTCCTGCTCGACTCCAGGAGCCGCCTTCTCCCCCGAGAGGCTGCCCGCCACCACCTGAAGGCTGGGCGCCTGCGCACTGGTCAGCGGTCCCGGTCCCGGTCCCCTCTCTGAGGCCCTTCAGCTCAGCGAGCCTCTGTGGTCGGATCGGGGAGCCCGGGCGCAGACTGCACGAGCCCCGCTTTTGTCCAGACCCACCTCTCCTGTGTGTGGATCCCTCGTCATCTTCATGCTTTTGGCAAAGGCAGCATGGGGCACGGAGCGTGCGTGGCGGCCAAGCCCACAGTGGACACACAGCTCTGCCCCAGGAGGGGCTGCCCTGGGCCCCAGAACAAGTCATCGTGAACGGACGGCTGGAGGCCACCCTCGGAACACGCCTCCTCCGAGGCCGACGGGCTGCCCCTCGGGGTGAGCCACATCGGGCACGCGGCTGACAGTCATCACACAAGTACAGAGGTTTTGAAGGAGGGGTGAGGGCACGGGGGGCTGCAGAGAAAGGAGCTTTGCAAGACCCGCTCCGTCTTGTCACACGTCGGCGGGCCTCGCTCATGGCAGCACTGGGCACGGGTCCACGTCTGCTGCCCGAGGCCCCTGGGCCCACGGCCGCTGCCCAGCACCTTCTTGGCCTCCCCCCACCACCACCACCCCCCCCGTGCTGGCCTTGGGGAGGCCCAGGTGGAGGGGGCTGCAGACTCCTCAGCGGGTGGCCGCCTCTGCGCTCCTGGCCTGGGAGGGTGAGAGGGGGTGAGGGCAGCTGACACGGAGATGAGGACGCAGAAGCCAAGCCCCTGGGACCAGCGGCGGAGGCAGGGGTGTGGCTGGTGTGGTTCCGTGCCCCCTGCGTGTGGGCGCTGAAGCAGAGTGTTCTAAGGGGGGAGAGCCGGGGCCGCGGTGATAAACGGTGGGCCGGCCTCGCCTCCCCGCGGGCAGCCCGTGTGCTCGTGACCGCCCGGGCTCTCAAGCACCTCGCACAACGTACAGGCAACAGATCCAATTTATCTGCCTGCGCGCAGCTTGTGGAGGCCGGGCGCCTCCTTCCTGGTGTCCTGGCCCTTCCCTGTCCCCACACCCCCCCTTCTCCCACCCTCGCCCTCTGCTGCTCCCTGGGGGCTCGGGGGGACCTGGATCTTGGTGACCCCCGTGGCCTCCGCCTCCTGTGGTCCTCCCCGCACTCCCCACCCAGGGCTCCCGGGCTCCAGCCCGGCCTCCTGGCCAAGTGAACCTCTGCCCTCTGCTGGCCGAGGTCAGCACTGCATTCCCTCCAGGCCACAAGCAAGGCCACAGCCACCGGTTGGAACAAATTCCCTGAGGGCTCGGGGCACCTACCCTCCGCTTACGCTCTCTCCAGGCAGGAGGCCCAGGGTGGCTTTGCTGGAGGCAGGGGTCCGGGAAGCCGACCGAGACAAGGATGCATCTGAGCAGTGCACTGGGGTGACCCCAAAATAATCCGGGCGGGGGGGGGAGCGGACAGGCACGAATCAAGACAAGAAAGGGAAGGAGGAAATAGAGGTTATGTTCTCATCTCGTTATCCCCTCGGTGCTGAGCTCACCCCCACTGGGGGGTGTGGGGGCGGAGGAGCCCCGTGGCATCTGTCCTGTCTGTCACCACTAAGGACGGCTGCTGGACGGTGACGCCCCCACTTGCCTTACCCGTGGGCAGAGCCAGGAGAGCGAGTCTCCGGCGGGCATTGGCGGTTCTGGCATGTCCCTGTGGGTGGCACATGGGGCCTCGGGCCCTGGCGTCCCGGTCCCGGTCCCGGTGAGCTGGCCGGGCACCTCGGTCAGCGGCCACTCATCACCCAGCGGCATTGATGGAGCACCCACTGCGCCTTTGGCACTGGCGAGTCTGCAGGGAGGGACCCGGCTAAAGGCCGGCCTGGCGGTGAGCTGGCGCCCGTCCCTGGAGAAGTCCCCCAGGCGGGGCCTCGCCCCCTGGGCTAGCGCCTCCTCCCGCCAGACGCCGCGATGCCTCATCCCAGCACCGTCCACGGGGAGGCTGGGGGGGCGAGGGGGGTGGCTAGCGGCAGCGTTGCTCCCTGAGGCTGGGCCTTTGGGCCCCGCTGCTGAAACAGTGTTTGAGTCCAAAGTGCGGACCCGCTACACAGGACGGAACTGGTCACTGTGCGCGGCCCCCAAAGTGCTGAGAGGCCGCCCCCAGGTGCCCGGGGGGGGCAGCACCCCTACGGATGTGTGTGCCCGGGGGGGGGCAACCACCCCTACGGAATGTGTGTGCCCCGGGGGGAGGGCAGCACCCCTACGGATGTGTGTGCCCGGGGGGGAGGGGCAGCACCCCTACGGATGTGTGTGCCCGTGGGGGGGCAGCACCCCTACGGATGTGTGTGCCCGGCGGCGGGTTCGGAAATGCACACTTTGTCATCAGGCCTTGAATGGTCCTGTCGGGAAAGGGCACGCGTGGGACCCTGAGGCCCGATGGTCCCTGGAGCTGAGGGACCACGGTCAGGCCTGGGCCAAGCGGAGCGGGGACACAGGGCCAAGGAGGCCCGGCTCGCGCTGGCGTCCGGCACAGCTGGGCCGTGTCCTGTGAGCGTCTCGGCCCATTTCCCTGGCAGATCCCAGCCCCGGGAGGAAGGGTCCGAGGGGCTGGGAAGGACTTGGTCTCTGAGCTCCCCCCGCCCCCCGTGGGATGGAGCAGAGAGAGGCCCTCACCCCGTCCTCTCCCCACAGCAGACAGACGAGGCGGCACAGACGGACAGCCAGCCGCTCCACCCCTCCGACCCCACAGAGAAGCAGCACCCCAAGCGGCTCCACGTCTCCAACATCCCCTTCCGGTTCAGGGACCCCGACCTGCGGCAAATGTTCGGGGTGAGTGTGTGCGGGCCCCCCATTCCTGTCCCCACCCCCTCCTGCCTCCTGGTCCAGCCAGTCCCGACCTGAGCCTGTGGGAGGGAGGGAGAGACGGACAGACGGACGAGGGAGGCCCACCTCCTCCTCCTGCCCGCGGGCTTCAGGGTCCCCTCCAGGCCCAGGCCAGTGCCCAGCAGGTAGCGAAGCTGCTGCGTCTCTGGCACGGGCTCCGGGACCGTCTCCTCAGAGGGCGCCCTGCCCCGCCGGCAGGCGCCTGCTCCCTCTGCTGGGTGCGGGGGCCGGGCACCCGGCCTCTCTGGGCTGCGTCCTCTGGGCTCCGGGGATGGGCTACTGGACGAGACACAGTCCACGGGAAGCAAGCGCCGGCCCGTGTCCTTCCGGGGCTGTCCCCCAGGTCGTGCCGTGGGGCCCACCAGCCGCAGGGAGCCCCCATCACTTCATTTGCCACTTGCCTGGGCCCCGGGGGGTACAGGACTTGGAGTCCTCAGATGAGGATTCTGCCCTCCCCCCGACACCCACCCGCTCCTGGCCCTGGAGCCGAGCAGCTACCAACCCCCCTGGGCCTGGGCCCCACGTAAAGCAGCTGCGTAGAGTCTCGGGGCCCCGGGCCCCAGGCTGCCCTTAGCTCGCCGGCCCTGGAGGACCTGCAGGCTGCCCGCCAGCTCTCGGCCCCGGCTCAGGGCGGCACCTCCTCCCGCTCTGTGGCAGCCTTGGGGTTGCCTTGTGACCCATGACACCACCTCCGGGATGTTTCGGGGTGAAGGGGAGCCCCATCATTTTACACACTGGAGGCCTCGGGACCTCACTGGCATTGGGGGGGACCTGGTCACAGCTTGATGGTCTCACGTGCCAGCGAGAGGGCAGGAAGGGGAAGGCAGAGTCGGGTGCCCTGGCCAGTGTGTCCTGATCGGGCAGAGGGGCCTGGGGTCCAGTCACCGCGGCGCCCCCAGCCCGGCCCCCCCAGCACGGGCAGCAGCCACGCAGGGCCTGCTGTGGTGCCTTCTCTCCCAGCCCTTCCTGTGGGGAAGGACCTTCCCATAGTCCTTTACCCGTTAGTGTGAATTAGGGGGGCGGTCAGCAGCTTGTGGCAGAGCAGGGAGGGACAGGGTGACGGTGACGCGGCGCTCGCCTGTCACCAAGCACGGCCCAGCTTGTGGACGGGCCTCGTCCTGGCTCCACAGAAGGCGGGAGGCGTCCCTGTCCCCCAGCTACACGGAGGGAGGGGCCGGGCAGAGGGGCAGCGGTGAGGGTGACCGGGGAGCAGGCTGCCCGCCAGCAGCCCTCACCCACCGTCTCCTGTCCCCCCCCAACCCCCTCTCTGTTTCTGCAGCAATTCGGAAAAATTTTAGACGTGGAGATCATTTTTAACGAGCGGGGCTCCAAGGTGGGTGCCGCCCAGAGGCCGCCACCATTACAGCGCCGGCTGTAGGGCCGCCAGGCTAGCGTGTGACATGTGCGTCCCCTTCCTGGAGAGCTGCGCGCCCCGCCCGAGGACCCCTGAGCGACACGGGTGCCTGTATGCCCCTCCTCCACCCCCACCCCATGTCTGTGTTTCTTGTCGTTGCTGGCCGCTGCTGCCGCCTCCTTCTCTCTAAAGCTGCTGGGAACCTCTCTGTCCACAACTGGGCCCGCCCCTGGGGCGGTGCCCTGCCCGGGGGTCAAGCCTTGAAGGCTTGG
>NW_005876355.1:0-10132 GCF_000147115.1 Myotis lucifugus | reverse complement strand
TCAAATGATATAAAAAGAAGAAAAATATCTAGAATACTGGTAATAAAAATTAATTCCTTTGAAACATTCTTAACACTAGTTCCAACTTCTCTCATTTTTAGCCTTTATTAATTTTACTATTGATGATGTGATAAAGAAGATTAGAGATCCATATTCTCCTACAGTATGAGTGTAATTGGGAACCAATTAAATTTATAAACTGGTGCCCTGGCCAGTATGGCTCAACTGAGCATCAAACCATGCACCTACAGGTCTCCAGTTTGATTCCAGGTCAGGGCACATGCCTGAGTTGAGGGCTTGATCCCAGTAGGGGTTGGTTGTGCACGAGGCAGTGATTGATGTTTCTTTCTCTTTCTACCTCTCCCTTCCTCTCTCTATAAAAATTAAAAATCATTGAAAACATTAAAAAATTTATAAACTGGTATACAGGTTTATAAACTTGTTATTTTCAAATGACATTTTGATAGTGTAATGCTTTTTAAACATATAATTTCTCATATATTGATTTTTTTGGTTTAATATTAAAGTTATTTCTACATATCTATTCACAGACATATCCTTAAATGTAATTGTGTATTTCCTTCTGATTACTGAGAGTGTATTTGCTGAAAGTGAAATTACATCTTAGTGATTTTCTTGACAGTACAAGATGCTCACTGTCATCCAACAAAACTCATATTTGCAAAATAATTTTAGGCATGTAATTTACATTAATCTGTGCAGGGATGACCTGCATATATAGTTCAGTACAAAATTAATATTGCTGTTATTGTTTTTTGCTGAATGCTCAGGTTTTGGAAAATGATTTTATAATTAAATAAGTAAAAATCTTCTATTTGTCATAATTTGCCACATTTTCACTTTCTGGATTATTTAGGCTTTTTTTTTTTCCTGGCCAAAAATATTTTATAATGTACTTTTTCTAAGAGGAATATATTTTAACATGAATATATAGTGTATGAAATATTATTAAGCATCATCTTTCAATTGTTATTAATCTAATAGTAATGTTTATGTCTTATTTTATGTCCTATTTTGTGTGCTTTCCCATTTCTTCTTATGATGAAAACTAAAAGTGAAAGTAAAGCATATTTAAAGTATATTTTAAAAATAAACTATGGAGAAAAAACAGATTATTTCATACTTTCATTATTCATTGTACCATTCATTTTATATTAAGAACCTACTGATGTTGGGTATTGGGTTCATAGGTGTGAAAATGTAAAATGAAATACGATATTTTTATTGTTTCTGAAGAAGTGCAACTCTTTGAAAAGATCTAAAAATATACTAAGTGAAATAAGACAGGAAAGTTAAGAACCATATGATTTCGCTCATATGTGGGATATAAAACTAAAAGCAACAAATGAACAAGAAAAATACAGAAACAAAAACTCATAGACACAGACAACTGTATGGTGGTTACCAGAGGAAAGAGGGTGTAGGGGTACTAAAGGATAGTGGTGGTCAAATATATGTTAAAATAAGGAGAATTGACTTTGGGTGGTGGACATGAAATACAATGTCTTGATCATGTATCATAGAATTGTACACTTGAAACCTATATAATTTTATTAATCAATGATGTCCCAATAAATTTTATTTTAAAAATAACACATATGACAGTTGTTTATAAAGAACATTAAAGTGGGAAGGAGAAGGAAAATCAATTTGACCTTTCTACATAATAAAATACAAGTATGCTCTTGGCATCCATTGGTGTCCTCATAGCATCCACCTCTCCCTAGGGCAATCAGCCACCACTGAGCCCTTAGAATAATTTAATTTGATCAATGTTATTTGACACCCGATTTTCTAACATCAACATTGTTTGGGGTCCATTTTAGCTGATTTTCTATTTCTTCTCTTTGCATAGAGGACATTTAGTAAATGTCTCATTTGTGAATAATGTCTGGTAAAATCAAATTTAAGGGGAAACTTAATTAGATCCACAGATGGTGAAACATAATTGATGAAAATATGTCAGTATAAACTGGAAGTAACTGTTTCTAATACCGTGTCAGCACTAGAAAAAATAAGCATTGTTAAGAACTGTGCTTAAGTGCTTTGAAGAATAATGCACTTTTTTTTTTAAATTTCAGTTCTGACATTTTAGACACAAGAAACTGGTTTATGTGAGCAGTTTTCCTTAAATAAGATAGACATTTTGTTTTATATCTGACACAGGAATAAAAAAAGAAAGACAAAGTTTCATGCTGATAATACATAAGCTATTCTTCTTAAAAACTGTATGACACTACTACCTGAGTAAGGGAGAAGAAAGAGTGTATAACCTTTCCTTTAAATGATAGTGTCTACTGTAATGAAATAACTTTGATTTTGTGATTCTGTGTACCAGTGGTCACTCCTTATTTGTATGACAAGATGTGTGTAAGTTTGGCAAAAGTACTATTGGATGAACATGACCACACAAAATCTTTAAGGAAATAAATATTAAAACAATTTTTATAATTTTATGTGCAGTAGATTTTGACATTTACTATGAATGAGGACATGAAACTGTACTTAGATATGCAGTTAATTAGATTAGAAAACCATAGCAAACCACAAATAACAAAATAATTAGAACACCACCCTGCCCCCCCAAAAATAGATGCTACTTTGTAGTTAAATAAATTACTAATTTATTGTCAACATTAATTTTAAACATGTTAGACTCTATTTAAATTAACTACTAAGAAAAATCCTAAATAATTATTCACATTAAAGATAATGTATAATTTAATTTTCAAAATGTGTTATCCTAGTGTCGATTTAAGTTAACAATGTGAATAATAGCAATAACAACAATAAAAATAATGGATATCATTTTTTGGCTCTCAACTATAAACATACGCTGTTTATAACTTTATATGTTCGCTCACTCAAGGATTCAAAAATATGAAATATAATTTATCAAAAGTTAAATAATGGAATCCAAGGGTTACATGAGTCACTTTAAAAACATGTTTTTTTTGACTTCAGAGAGAGGAAGGAAGAGGGAGATAGAGAAACATTGATGAGAGAGAAACATCATTGGCTGCCTCCTGCACACCCCCCTTCTGTGGATTGAGCCTGCAATCTGGCCATGTGCCCTGACCAGGAATCAAACAGGAGACTCTGGTGCATGGGACAATGATCAACCAACTGAGCCATACAGGTGGGGCACATGAGTAACTTTTAAAAGAAAATACAGAACAAAAAGGAAACAATAATTCAAATTTTAATATGTCTAATCAAAGCCAATGTTTTTAAAAGCATCATGTTGCAGTGATTTAGTAGAACATTTTTATGTTGCGTGTGTTTGGCTATGCAATCCAAATTGTCTAAAAGCTTTTGCTAATTTCTTTTCCAAATGTGCTATTGTTCCTTGCTATGTGGCATAATGTCTATGATGTGTAGTTTTATCCTTTTATGTAAATAAACATAAAAAATCATCTTTATCTAGTTTAAATCCTAGCACACCATACACAAAAATAGTAACTAATAACAATTTCTTCATATGTTCTTTTAATAAATATGGAAGACCAATATTCCATTTTTTGTTGGACTGAGAGAGAAAAAATTTGGTTTCACATATAATTGTTTTCTTATCTTCCTGGAAATTATATTACACAGGTGGCTGGTGTTCTAAGACAGTTTTTTTTTTCTTTAATAAAATGTTCTTTTATCTCTTTCAAGGTAGAGCACATAAAAATCTGAGAATAAAGACATTGAAGGTATTTCCTTACCACCTCAAGGAATTAAGAAAAGAAGAACAAATTAAGACCAAATTTAGAAAAAGGAAGAATTAATAAAGATTAGAGCAGAAATAGACTTGAAAGATAATTGAAAAAATCAACAAAAGTAAGAATTGCTATTTTTGAAAATGTTTTCAAAATGACACACCTTTAGCCCTAGCTGAATAAAGCATCGGCCTGCGGACTGAAAAGTCCAGGCTCAGATTCCGGTCAAGGGCACATGTGCAGGTTGTGGGTTCAATCCCCAGAGGGGGGCGTGCAGGAGCCAGCTGATCATTGATTCTCTCTATCATTGATGTTTCTCTCTCTCTTTCTCTCTCTCTCTCTCTTTCCCTTCCTCTCTGAAATCAATAAAAAACTATATTTGAGAGAGAGAGAGAGAGAGAGAGAGAGAGAGAGAGAGAGAGAGAGAGAACTGTGAGAGAGAAACATCCATAGTCTTCCTTCCATATGCACCCTGACTAACCAGGGATGGAACCGGCAACCTGGGTATGTGCACTGACTGAGAATCAAACCTACCACCTTTTGATGTGTGGAATGACACACCAACAAACTGAGCCACACTAGCCAGGGCTAGAAGAATAATTTTGATAAAATGTCCATGCTACACAGAGCTGCCTATAAATTCAATGCAATCTTTATAAAATTTGAATATCATTATTCACAGAAATAGAAAAAACAATCCTAAAACTTATATGGAACTGCAAAAGACCCTAAATAGCCAAAGCAATCCTGAGAAAGAACAAAGATAAAAGCATTATACTTCTTGATTTTAAACCATACTACAAATCTATAGCAATATGTTGCTGGTATAAAAACAGACACATAGACCAATGTAATAAAATCAGAAGCCCAGAAATAAACCCATGAATATATAGTTCCAATATTTGACAAGACAGCCAAAAATACCCAATGGGGAAAAAGTATTCTTTCCAATAAATGGTACTGGGAAACTTGATAATAAAATACAAAAAAAGGAACAGACCAAGATGGCGGCATAGGTAAACACCGGAGATTGCTGCCGCAAACAACCATTTCAAAAATACAACTAAAAGACGGAACGGACATCACCCAGAACTACAGGAAGGCTGGCTGAGGAGAGATTCTTCAACTAGAAGGAAAGAGAACAGCATACCGAAGCTCAGAGGAGGCGCAGTGTGGAAAATACAAAGGTACGGAGGTGCGCGTGGAGCCGGCTGGTGTCTGAGGGTGCGGTTGTCGTTTTCAATCATGAGGGAGTCTCAGACTCTGAGCTCCACATCCGGGCGAGTCTCTAGGGACTCAGACTCAAACGGGAGAAGCGGGATTGTCTGGCATCAGTCGGAACGTGAGGGCAGCTTTCTCTCCAAGGTTTGCAGTGGTTGCTGGGGTTCTGAGAAGCAGAGCCTCTGGGAACGGAACTGAGAGCAGCCATAACTGCTCCCTCCACCCGCCTTGTTGATCCCCTGCAACCCGACCTGCCCAAGCCCTGCACAGAGCCATTTGCCTGATAGCCTCAGGCAAAGGCTAGATTAGCACCTCCCCAGAGGACAGAAGTTTTCCCACTGCAGACACAGCTGATTCTCACAGCCAGTCTGCCTGGTGGTCAAATCCCTCTAGTATTAACTACAACAATCAAGGCTTAACTACAATAAGACTGTGCACAAAGACCACAAGGGGGTGCACCAAGAAAGCATAAAAAATGTGGAGACAAAAAAACATGACAGAAATGGAGGATATAGAGCTAAAAAACGCACTTTTAAGGGCTTTCAATAATTTGCTAGAAACTGCCGATAAACTTGATGAGAGCCTCAAGAAATCTAATGAGACCCTCGATGTTGTGATAAAGAACCAACTAGAAATTAAGCATACACTGACTGAAATAAAGAATATTATACAGACACCCAACAGCAGACCAGAGGAGCGCAAGAATCAAGTCAAAGATTTGAAATGCGAAGAAGCAAAAAAACACCCAACCGGAGAAGCAAAATGAAAAAAGAATCCGAAAATACGAAGATAGTGTAAGGAGCCTCTGGGACAGTTTCAAACACACCAACATCAGAATTATAGGGGTACCAGAAGATGAGAGACAGCAAGATATTGAAAACCTATTTGAAGAAATAATGACAGAAAACTTCCCCCACCTGGTGAAAGAAATGGACTTACAGGTCCAAGAAGCGCAGAGAACCCCAAACAAAAGGAATCCAAAGAGGACCACACCAAGACACATCATCATTAAAATGCCAAGAGCAAAAGACAAAGAGAGAATCTTAAAAGCAGCAAGAGAAAGAGACTCAATTACCTACAAGGGAATACCCATACGACTGTCAGCTGATTTCTCAACAGAAACTTTGCAGGCCAGAAGGGAATGGCAAGAAATATTCAAAGTGATGAATACCAAGAACCTACAACCAAGATTACTTTATCCAGCAAAGCTATCATTCAGAATTGAAGGTCAGATAAAGAGCTTCACCGATAAGGAAAAGCTAAAGGAGTTCATCACCACTAAACCAGTATTATACGAAATGCTGAAAGGTATCCTTTAAGAAGAGGAAGAAGAAGAAAAAGGTAAAGATACAAATTATGAACAACAAACATGCATCTATCAACAAGTGAATCTAAGAATCAAGTGAATAAATAATCTGATGTACAGAATGAACTGGTGATTATAATGAATCAGGGACATAGAAAGGGAATGGACTGACTATTCTTGGGGAAGAAAGGGGAGTGGGAGATGCGGGAAAAGACTAGACAAAAATCGTGCACCTATGGATGAGGACAGTGGGTGGGGAGTGAGGGCGGAGGGTGGGGCGGGAACTGGGAGGAGGGGAGTTATGGGGGAAAAAAAAAGAGGAACAAATGTAATCTGAACAATAAAGATTTAATTAAAAAAATACAAAAAAAAGAACTTGCACTCCTATTTTACATAGCTCACAAAAAATAACTTAAAGTGGATTAAAGACTAAAATGCAAGATCTGAAACCATAATATTACCAGAGAAAAAAACTTAGGAAAATGTCCCTGGCCATATGTCTGGGCAACAATACTTGCATGTGGCCTCCATAGCACAAGCAACAAAAGCAAAAATCCACAGGTAGGTCTATTTCAAACTAAAATGTTTTTGAACAGCCAAATAAATAACCAAGATAATGAAAAGTTAACCTAATAAATGGCAGAAAATATTTGTGAGCCACATATTTATAAGGGATTAATATCCAAAACATATGAAGATCACAGGCAACTCCACAGTAATCTGATTAAAACAGGCAGAGGACTTGATAAACATATATCCAAAGACACACAAATGAATAATAAATTCATGATTAAAATGCACAACTTCACTAATTATCAGGGAAATATAAATCAAAAACACAATGAGATGTCACTCATGCCTACCAGAATAGATACTATAAAAAAAGACAAGAGATATCAAATGTTGAGAGAGTGTGGAGAAAAGGGCACTCCTGTACACTGTTGGTGGGAGTGTAAATTGTTAGAGTTATTGTGGAAAACAGTATGGAGGTTCCAAAAAAAAAAATGTAGCATATGATCCAGCAATTTCACTTATTGAATTTATCAGATAGGAATAAAATCAGTATATTGAAGATAATCTAAAACCCCATACTTATTGCAGCATTATCCACAATAGCCAAGACGTGGAAACAACCAGTGTCCATCAATGGATGAATGGATAAAGAAAATGAAAATACAAGATGTAGACATAGACACAGATATAATTCTGCCCTCCCTCTCCCAAGAAAATCCTGCCATTTGCACCAGAAGAATGGACCTTGAGGACATAATGCTAAGTGAAATAAGTCAGACAATGACAAATACTGCATTAGCTCACTTATATATGGAATCTAAAGAAAAGCCAAACTCATAGAAACATAAAGTAGAGTGGTGGTTGTAAGTGGTTGGCAGGGGTGTTGGGGGGAAATGAGGATATATTGGTCAAAGGGTACAAACTCAGTTATAAGATGAGTAAGTTCTGGGAATCTAATATACAGGGTGATGAATATAGTTAACAATACTATATTATGCACTTGAAAGTTGCTGAGAGTAGATTTTAAATGTTCTCACCCCCTCTGAAAAAAACAACATAATTATGTGTGGTGATGGGATTTGTTAACTAATCTCATAATGGTAATTAATTCATAATACTTATGTCAAAACATCACATTATACATCTTAAACTTATGCAATGATATATGCCAGTTATATCTCAGTAAAGCTGGAAAAAATAAAAATAAACCAATGAATTAAAATAAAGATCTGTTGAAAATCTCAGTCACTGAAATTTCTTCTTAACTCTTTAGCTTTCAAATTCACTGTCACTGTTAACACTTTTCTTTCAGAGACACGTTTGTAAAGTTTTATGCATCTTTCTCATATAAAAACACTGCTAGTCATTTATCAACATTATTAAAAAGATAACAATATTAAAGTAAGTTGACTTTTGTTTTTTCCTGGTGGTGGTCTTTGGTGGTTTAGTCAATCAGGGTGCCTAAAGTTAAGTTCAACTGGATGAAAGAAGGTGAAGGGTTTAGCCAAAGAACAGATTCATAACCCATAGACACAGATAACAGTGTGATGGCGGCCAGGGGGAAGGGGGCGTGGGGTCTGGGTGGGGAGGCAAAGGGGATAAGAATGGGATTATCTATAATATTGTTAATAATAAAAATAAAGTTTAATAAATTTGTTTTTCAACCATATTTGCTTTCATACTTATAGATTTTTTAATGAATTTTTATTAATTTCCTTTTTCTTCATCTCCAACATTTAATCTGTATATAGTTATGCCTTTCCTTATTTCCAAAGTCCATGTCCATGAGCTGCTGTCAGTCCTCTACTTTCTAATTCTAATAATCAAACATAGATGGAATATACTTTCTGATACTTAGATCATCCCCTGCTATCTTTAAAACCTGCGTTACCCTCCATCATAAACATTATTACTCCTGTACTAAGTATGTGAACATGTTGATATATCCTATCATGGCAAATACTTAGGTTATTGGGCTGATTTCTAGGGATTCCATTTATATCTAACAATTTCATAGATGTCTACTGTTTCCTATCTCACAGACTTCATTACCTTCTCCCCATGCGTCTGTTCCATGATCATTTCCCTCAATTTGTTTTTTTAATGTATTCATTCAGGTAATATTTGTTGAGAACCTACTATGTGCCAGGTAATGTTTAAGGGCTTATGTTCAAAGAATAACGAGGCCAGGTTATCTATGCTCTCAAAGGCTAGCATGAGATAGCGAGGCCAAGAAAACACAGTGTGAGGAGAGATGTATGATCACATAGGACGTCACCTAGCACAACCTGGGGTGGCTTATGGTAAATTGCTGTCAAGCACATGATTTCTAGGCTGACAGTTGAAGGGCAGGTAGGCTGTAGTCTGAATTACAAATATGGGACTAGGAGGGGAAAAGGGAAAGTATTAGAAGTATGGATGCCTAAATGTGAATTTTTATTTTGTATTTAATTTTTAATTTATTCATTCATTAGAATATTACTGGATGTTGACCACTTACTATAGTTTTAGAGTAGGCATTTGACTTAAACATATATATTCACTCTTGGGCCAAGTAAGTGAAGAGGAATTTTGGTATAAATCTCTGTTAGAAGTTCAAATTTCCCCAATTTTAAGCTATACATAATTTTTGCATGACACTAAACTTTTAAATGTTTTTATTATATAATGTTTTTCCTTGTCTCATAACTTTGTGCTTTCAACACTGACATGTTGTAAACTATTGTACTTGTTTCTTAGGATCATGACTTGGCATGCTTCTTTCCTAGGAATTCTTCATTCTTTTTTGTCATTATTTGTTTCTGCCCATAGTTTTACACACTCTTTAGGGTGTGTACCATGGGCTTCCTCCTTCTTACTGTACCAAGAAACTCAGAGAGACTAAGAAAACCTATTGGAGAAGGGTACGATGACCATAGGTTTCCTGTTCACAAAACCTTCACAAATTTTCATCCCCTACTTTTATTTGCACTCATAATGCCCTTCTCCTTGTATTTTTTTTTTTATGGAATACATGCAATTTGGGGTCTAGCAACAATTTTCTAATTTTAAGCTTTATTTCTTGTTTACAAATATTTAATAAATTTTTCCAATACATTTAATAGTTTATCAGTAACTAATAGTTTTGTTATGAGTCCTTCTTTTTGTAAAAAAAAAAATATGTTCACTCATTCTTTAACTATAACTCTGAAAATAAATAATCTAAAAGGAACCTAAAAAAACCCAGCTGTAATTACTTTTGCATAGTAACAGAAATTGTGTACTTAGAGTACTAGCACACATTTGTCAGCTCCAAATAGGCAAAACAATCTTACAATTGTTTTATTATTATTATTTTGGTTAATAATGATCACTTCTGCACTTTATT
>NW_005876354.1:0-10135 GCF_000147115.1 Myotis lucifugus | reverse complement strand
CCTTCCTTTGCTCCCAGGGCTGCTGGAGTTAAGGACTTAATGTGTCAGCAATTCCTTTATCAGCCCTTACCTTGCAGAGATTACTGACTTTTCAAAATGCAATCATGAATATTCACTGGAGGCTGAAATGGGGCAAATAGAGCCCCCCCTCCCCAATAGAGTCCTGTACTAATGTGTATGGTTAATGCTTTGAAATCAAGACTTCCTAAATGTTGAATGGGAGAAACTATGGAATTTAGCAAAAGTTAAACAGCACAACCCTAACCTACATCATTATGATAAAGCTTGAAGAATAAAGAGTGCTTTCTGGTCATCGGGTTGATGGATCTGAATTAAGGTACTGCCTCCTCTATATATTAGTTTTAAAACTGCACTTGGGCAAGTCACTTAATCTCCCCAAGCCTGCTTTCTCCTGTCTAAAAGGGAATGAGGTTTCTTAGATTTATAAATTATTGGACTAGCAACTTAACCTTTCAGAAATCTGGTTTCTTAATCTGTGAAATGGGAATCGTGATTCTTGTCTTACACATCACCTCAGAAATGTGGTAATAGTGATGTATTTAGTCCACTGTGAGCAAAGGTTCTGACCCATTTGCTTACACCCGAGCTCAGGTAGTTTGCCTTAACAATACCCCAGGGGTTTCTTCATTTGGTTTCACACTGGCAAGAAGCAAGACTAACTCCACATCAAGACCTAAACCATTCACCAATCATAAACATGAGCAGGGAGATACCTAATAGAGCACAGTGGTGGCAGGTCATAAGTAAATTATTTATCCAGGGGTTTTGGTCAGTAAGTGTCTCTGCCTCATCCATAAAAATGTGTATTTGTACACACAAGAACCCTTGAGAAAAGAGTTTATTCTCTGGGGAAATAGGGTCTATTTTATTAAAAACTAGAGGCCCAGTGCATGAATCCGTGTGGGGGAGGGAGTTGGGGGAGGAGGGACCGCAGGTGGTTGGCTGGCTGGCACCAATCTAGTTGTGTAGATGTGCTGAGGAAGAAGCAAGCAAAGACCACTGACAGAGCGCCCCCAAACAGCCTGAAACCAGCTATGCTCTGAGGTGGAACTACAGCTGCAATTAGGCTGCTGCCTTGCCCCTTCTGCCCCCTCCAAGCTGCTACTCTGTCTTGACCAGCATCGGGGTTGCTCTCCTCCTACAGGCTTCCCAGACCTAGATTCTCCAGTGCCCAGAGCCTTAACCGGGGAGGCTAAGGGTGAGGGACCACAAGAGGTTGGCTATGGGAGCACACTGACCACCAGGGGACAGCTCCTTCACTGAGCATCTGCTCCCCGGTGGTCAGTGCATGTCATAGTGACTGGTCTACCAGTCGTTCTGTTCGTTCTGGTCATTCGGTTGTAATGGTCGCTTGGGCTTTTATATATATACTAGAGGCCCGGTGCACAAAAATTTGTGCACTCGGCGGGGAGGGGGGTCCCTCAGCCCGGCCTGTGCCCTCTCGCAGTCTGGGACCCCTCAGGGGATGACCACCTGCTGGCTTAGGCCCGCTCCCCGGGGGATTGGGCCTAAGATGGCAATCAGACATCCCTCTGGCAGCCCGGCAGCCCTCGGGGGATGACCACTTGCCAGCGGGGAGCAGGCCTAAACTGCAGTCGGACATCCTTAGTGCTGCTGAGGAGGCAGGAGAGGCTCCCACCACCACCGCTGTACTGGCAGCCATCAGCCTGGCTTGTGGCTGAGCAGAGCTCCTCCCATGTGAGAGCGCCCTGACCACCAGAGGGCAGCTCCTGCATTGAGCATCTGCCCCCTGGTGGTCAGTGTGTGTCATAGTGACCAGTCATTCCCAGTCCTTCTGCTGTCAGGGTCAGTTTGCCTATTACCCTTTTACTATATAGGATAGAAGCCTGGTGCATGGGAGGGGGCCGGCTGGTTTGCCCTGAAGGGTGTCCCGGATCAGGGTGGGGGTCCCGCTTGGGTGCCTGGCCAGCCTGGATGAGGGGATGATGGCTGTTTGCAGCTGGTCACACCCCCTTCAGGGTGGGGGTCCCCACTGGGGTGCCTGGCCAGTCTGGGTGAGGGGCTGAGGGCCGTTTTCAGGCTGGCGGGTGACTGAAGCTCCCAACCTCTCCTTTTTTTCTTTTTCTTTTTATTCTGGGATTTATTTACCTTCTATGGCTGTCACTGGAGCTGCGAGCTGGCTTTAGCTCTGAGGCTCGGCTCCAGCTCTGAGACCTCGGCTGCTGAAAGCAGGTATCTGGGCTTTGTTTAGCTTCTATAATTGAAACACTGTTGCAACTCCAGCTCTGAGGCCCGGCTGGCTGAAAGCAGGTTTCTGGGGATTGTGTAGCTTCTATAATTGCAACATAGTTGCTTACAGTGCAGCTCAGAGGCCAGCAGCGGCAGGCGGGGAACGTTGGCTTCCTCCATCACTGCAACAAGCAAGCCTCCTGCTCGCTTCAGTTGCGTGGCTGCCAGCCGCCATCTTGGTTGGCAGTTAATTTGCATATCGCCCTGATTAGCCAATGGGAAGCGTGTCGGAGGTATGGTTAATTACCATGTTTGTCTATTATTAGATAGGATAGATTATTTTAGCATGGTGTGGTTCTTACTATCATCTAATGATTACCTGGTACGGCCAGGAGTTGTGAAGCTGATGTAGCTACTCAAGTCCCAACCTAGATCATTTTTTCTCTCCACTTTGCTTTTGTGCTACTTCTCTCCTCACATCCCAGGCCTGGCTGCTGAGTTTTAATAGCAAGTCTGATTTACTTCTTTTCAGCACTCAGTCTCTTAAACTGCAGCTGTTCAAAGTTCAGCCATCTAGGCTTGTGGGCTTTTCCTTGGCTACAGCTAAATGAAGTTCATATTAGCTACTGCAGAAATTTATAAACTTAAGGACTGCAAATATTGCCTTGTGAGATATTTATGGGGACTCACTTTGCCTACTATGGGGAAGATTGCTTTTATACACATTTCTGGTTTTAGAAAGGGGAAAGAAATATATTTCAGGTAAATGCTCCCTGGAGGATGGTCCCATTACTCAAATATCTTGTGCCTAAGGCAGCACAGGCTAAGATAAAAGCTCTCCATTTGGGATATAAGGTTTTCCCTGACTCTGGGTTACAAATGGGCTTTTTAAACAATGAAGCAGTGCACACAATTGTTAGAAAAACCACCCTGAAATGTAGGAGCTCTATTTCTTACCTAAGCAAGAACAAACTGGAGATGATGTTGCAGAGCCCTGGAGTTCATATCTCCTCCTCTTGGCTCTCTACACATACTCTCCATTTCTATTCTTCCCACCTCACACCTTGTTTGCTGGCTGTTTCCCCAACCAGACTGAACTGCTTGGAGGCATGATGGTGTTCTACTTATCATTTATGTTTGGTGCTTAGCATGGTAAATGTTCACACACTAAATGTTCATTGATTGGATATAGCATTGATTCTAATACCTGCAGAAGGTGTGAATGAGTACTGACCCTAATGCATATTTTGTTGTTTTTTTTAAAAAATTCAATTATTGATATATACATGTATCTTACACTGACACCTCCTCTCTGAAATGTAGTACAGAATTATATATTCTACTTGAGATTTTACTGCAGATGATTTTCAAACGTGCCACAGTAGTAAATATACTCTGCAATGCAAACCCAGTAATTAAGTTGGGCATGCTGCAAAGCTGGCAATGTCTTTGAAAACATCTTTTGTAGAAAGTAGGCTTATCTTAGATTTTTCCCCTTCTGATTTCCATTACATTCAGACAGACTTCATAAGTGCTAACTTTTTCCCCATTATGGGTGCTTTGTGTATTTTTCCTAAGACAGGTCATTACTAACCAACTAATGAGCTATTCTTTACATAACATTTATATGGAAGCAGCACAAAGTATGTCTTATTAAGATTCACTGCCGGATATATAACCCTAAAAATGTGATCTGATGTAATACAGAGGAAAGTAGCCTTGGCAAGGAATACTACCTAATAAGTGTAATAAGTTTTCATAAAGAAGCTCTGGTTTGTGGTGTGGAGAACTGATATCTACCCTTGGACCGGCCCTATGGTGCCCTGGCCTGTCTCCCACCGTACAGGTGTCCTAAGTGTACAAGAACAAGCACATGTGCCTTTGGAGTTGTGATCCACCATGTGAATGAGAAGGCAGAGTCCTTAAATCGTTAACTGCTGCATTAGATCTGCAGATGTTACAGCCTAACACACGCAGTGCAGGCTCGCTTGGCACACGGCAGTGGTGTCTGGAGGAAACTGCTCATCCACCGGGGAAGTATTACATAATTGATTAAAATAACCTTAGGGAGCCAGCACAGCATTCTGCTTTTGCCAATGGCTGAGCCAGAGATGGGGATGCATTTTAAAAACAGAAATCTGGTTCAGCTTGAATTAATTATCAAATACTCATTTGAATACTGATTGTACCTGTCACTGTCAAATCTTAGTGTGCATATTAATCAGTTGGCATCTTTCTCACAATGCAGATTTATAAACTTAACACCCAGAAATTTTGATTTGATATTAACACCCAGAAATTGATTTGGTATGGCCTGGAAGTCTGTGATGGCTGTAGAGGTGGGATCTTTGGGAGATGATTAGGTCATGACAATGGGGGCCTCATGGAAGGGATCAGTGCCCTTATTAAGTAAACTGCAGAGAGCTCCCTCACCACTCCCACCATGTGAGGACACAGCTGAGAGACAACCAGGAGGTGTGTTATCACCACACACCAACTGCTGTTGGCTACCATGCCCAACTTTACAGAATCAGCGTCATAGGAATTATAGTTATTAGGTGAAGACAGGCAAGTGAGCAGGCAGTTAAACCAGTACAGGAAGTGCTGGGAGATGAAAGAAGACCTTTGGGAGGAACACCTAACCCAGACTTAGAAATGTCAAAGAAGAATTCTAAGAAAAACTGGTCAAGTCATTAGGATGAGTACAAATGCAGTAGAATAAAGAAGAAATTCACCCTGGTCGGTGTTGCGCAATTGGGTGAGCATCATGCCATGTACCAAAGAGTAGCTGATTCGATTTCCGGTCAGGGCACATACCCAGGTGCGGGTTCGGCATGTATCAGAAGCTACCAATAGATGTTTCTCTCTCACATCTATGCTTCTCTCTCTCTCCCTCTCCCTTCCTCTCTCTCTAAAATCAATTTTTTAAACAGAAAGCATTGGGACAGAGACTGGCATGAAGTTAGACCTAAGAACACCTCAAGGCAAAGCATGCTTGAGGATCCAGAGTGTTGGGAAGAGAAGTGATTGGTAAAGCCGGAGAAGTATTGCTCAAACCATGCAGGCCATGTTGGTCTCATTAATGAATTTGTACTTAATCATGAGAACAGTGCGGGACCATTCACTAGACTTGGGAAATACCCTGGTTAAAGTGTGAAGGATGGATTATGGTAGGGTGTGCAGGGTTTTATTTGCAAGTCACTTCCCTACTTTGTCAATCGTGTGGCATTATTATTTCCACTTCGCAGATGAAGGAACTAAAATTTTAGAAAAGTCAAGTGCCTTTACAAATACCACAAAGTTATGAGTAGATGCATTGGGATGAGGGGGTTGAAGAGATTAAACTGAAAATGTGTCTGCTTTTGAAGTCAGTGCTCTTTCCACATAATGGTGTTGCCGCCTGTTCATTCTAGAATATAATCGTAGCATAGGAAGCGCTTCCTTGATGATGAACTTGCGACCTAAGCTCTTAACCAAAGGAATAGTTTTAATTCTCAGAGAAAGTTGGCCTAGAAGTTTACACTTTATAGCTCATCTCATTTACCAAGTGAAGAGGTCAGTATTTAAAGGGGATGAAAAGACCACTCCCCATTGCCTCCTAGGTTTCAGCTGGTCACTGGGTAAGGATAAGGCTCTTACTGAGGGAAGCTTTAAGGAGGAAATGAGGTTGTAATGAGCACGGCTTCAGGTAAACAGGGATATTTTTCTCCTTGTCAGATGTGTTTGCTCTTCCAGCCTGCGTTCCTCTTACCTCTCATGGCTGAAAATAGCAAAAAGGCTGGAATAAATACATACACTGATCTGACAGGCAACAAGGGGACAGCTCACTTTCCATGCATCCCTTGGTTCCACAAGCCAAAGATAAGATAGCACGAGGGGCGATTTCCATACATCACATTGCAATCTTGGCTAAGAATGATTTTCAAAAGTGTGGCCCATGGGGGTGTCATTGTTCAAATAAATAGTCGAAGACTTCCCTTCATTCAAGACTCCAGTTACCCTCAGAAGCAGCCTTCGAATCAAAGTGCTAGTTTTCAGTTTTTGCAATTATCTTTGCACTTTCCCTGGCGCTGACCAAGGGCCCAGGTTACCAATGTTGGCAGCTCCTAGTGTTCGATCAGTTATTTATGGCATCTTAACCACTAAGTGTGCATTTCTTTGATATAATATTGATAAGATTTGTTTTGGCCATAATCTAAGTTATAAAGTACAATATAACTCATTAATGGTTGCTGAAATTTTGCCATGGATTTAAATTTTTAAATTTAAACGAGCTTATTATGGGCCCTGATTTAGCCCAGTGGATAGAGTGTCGGCCTGTGGACCAAAGGGTCGACCTGTGGACCAAAGTGTTGGCCTGTGGACCAAAGGGTACGTGCTATTCCAGTCAAGGGCACGTACCTTAGTTGCAGGCTCCTCTCCGACCCGGGCTCAGGCCCTGATCTGGAGCATGCAGGAGGCAACCAATTGATGTGTTTCTCTCACATCGATGTTTCTCTCTGTCTTTCCCTCTCTCTTCTACTCTCCCTAAAAATCAATGGAAAAATATCCTCGGGTGAGGATTAACAAACAAACAAAAAACAATAACTAAAAAAAAAGAGCTTATTATGAATGGAGTTGTTCTGTGTTTAAATGAGAAGAAATTTAGAGGATGTTTACATAATAATGATATTCATGTGATTAGCTTCTTTGGAAGGCAGGAATTATTTTATTTGTTGTTCACATATAGGAGATAATTCAGTGGGTATTAGTTGAACAAATGAATGACTGATTGTTCATAGAAATGGTAATCCTTTCATATTTCTATACTACTTATTAAACTACTGAATTGGGTAATCTCATTTGAACATTTCTAATATCCTATACAGTAGACAGGATTTATTTCATTATCCCCATCAGGGAAAATGCTGCATTTTATGATGAATAAAAGGGAACTTGAACACAGTTATTTTTAAAGCCACTCCACTGCACCAGGCAAGAACTCCAGCCTTGCCTTGAAAACAAGGACTTGCTTTAAGAAAAATTGTGAAACATATATAGGACCCCTTGAGCCCCTTAATCCTTCCATTCACACACCCTTACCTCCCTCAGGGGTCCCCCAGAAAGCCTAGGTGAAGCCCTCAGTGTCTTCTGGTTCCTCAGCTATCCTCTCCTTCAAACCTGTTCTCAGCATCTGAGAAATGCTGTCACACCAAATTATAGCTTAATAGCGACCCCTTTTGGAAGGTTTTGTTTTAACAGCATATTATACAATTTGGATTCTCCTGGCCTTTAAAGTGCAATGTATTTGTCAAAGGGCATAATCAAAGAAGCTCATAGAGCCCGCCAGCTGTGGTCAACATCCTCAGGACAGGTGCTGGCCCATAGTGTCCTCCTGCTTGTCTCTGTGACCTCCTCTTCTAGTGCATCCGTCCTGTGGTAACATAACCTGGATACTGCTATGCCACTCAGGACCTTTCCATTTTTGTCTACTGTTGGAACAGTCTCCTCCAGCTCATCTATGTTCCTCAGCCAGGCTAATCCCACCATCAGTGGATGGCTATCAAATATGAATCAGCCCCCTTAACAGTGGCATCTCTGGCATCAACAACCAACAATTGGATTTTAGAGAACGGAAGGGATATTCCAGAGCTCCTGAAGTCACGTTTGTTCTGACTCGGCTTAAGGCTCACTGCTGCAAACTATTTATCACAGTTGATTTTCTGAGTGAAGGGGGGAACATAAAAACTATGTTTAAGATGTTTAGATAAGCCTCTCTCAAGCTCTTGCTAAATTTGCCTTCTGTTCTTCCCTACACACCACCCCTACACCCAGCTCCCCACTCCAAACACCACAGTATTTGCACCACATGCAGGTGGCAACACCTCCTGATATCTGACCTAAAGTCAGGGTTTGTGCAGCCCAATCCAAACCTATTCCCCAAGGCCCCAATTTATCCAGGAAAGGAAAATCAGAAAACACCATGTCCTTTCAGTATTTTCTAACCCTTTGAACTCCTGACTCTCAGAAGTTAGACATGCACCTAACCCCTTTTCCCTGAAAAATCTCTGCAGCCAAACAGCAACTTTATGTGATTAGTTTACCCCTCTGTCATATTTGCTCTATGCTGATTCAAGTATTGACAACGACAATAACAGGCAATAAACTGAGTTTTGAGATGTCAGTTAATGAAATTTTAAAACACAAAACAAAAGCTTAAAAAAGTACAATTTTCTATCACAAAGGAACAATTGAGATGCAAAAGCAGTTTACAAAAACTATGTTTGGGGAAAACTGATTGAACAATGAGTGTTGATAAAAAATTTAGAAAAAATATATACAATCACATTTAAAACTAGGGGAAAATTGCTGTTGTTATTTGATCCGAGAGCTATGACCTAAAGACATGTGATTAGGACAGAATAATAATCCCTCTACTAAAACTATCTAGTGGATAGTTATGAATCTGAGCAGTGTCTGTTAGGGTCACATTTTGGAATATGACCTGTATCTTCCCCTTCAGGCCATGTAGATTTGATTTTCCTCTGGTGGGATTGTTGTAAGCCAATGTAACATTTCCAAACAATTGTTAATTAAGCAGGAAGCCAGTCCGTATTGTAACAAAGTCAACACATAGGTACACTAAAAATAGCACACAGTGTGAAAGGAGAAAAATGGGTCCCAGCTCAACATGGTTTCAGGCCAATTGTCAGTGTCTCCCTTTGCTCCACCCGTTTTTTGCCCTTTGCTGTGCTCTCCCCTACAGTCTGTTATCTGTTTCCTTCAATGTATCCAAGAAACAGAATGCAGGCTAAAAAAATCTCATGTCAAAAAATCATGGTAGTACAATAGTCCCCTATTATTCACTGTATATGTTCCAAGAACCCCAAGGATTGTCTGAACCTACAAATAGTACCAAACCCTAGATATACTGCTTTTTCCTAAACATGCATACTTAGGCACAGTAAGAGATCAACAACAATAATTGATAATAAAATAGGACAATTACAATACTTTACTCATGTTTTTTTTTTCTTCTGTTGGGTAGAAAATAAGATTATTTTATGTAAGCTCAATCTCATGGGAGAGATGGGATAAATATTGTGTCCATCTTATTAAGAAGAAGACTAAGTCAAAAAGGTTAAGTGACTAAAAGATTATACAGGTAATAAAGGGTGAAGCTAGAAAATAGAAGATTCAGAACCACGTTTCCAGCCTAGTATTTTCTCCGCATTTCCATTTAACTCTTTATTTTGAGGACTACAAATTCCTAACAATAACCACATTTTAAATATGCATCCCCAATAGCTAAATATTTATTTACTTGTTATAATCATTTACAATATACATTTTATAAGCAAAAAAATTTAATGATGAGATATATTAATAGAAGTTATTTTTCTTCCCACACCCAGTAGACCTCATTCTATATACACCTTCTGAGGAATGTGCTGGATATTAATTTGCCATTTATATTTTGTATTAACTCAGATCTGGGACCTTTCATTTGAGCATAAACTAGTTTGGGGCCCCAAAGATCAATGAGATATAAAGAACTTAGAGAAAAATGAATTGATCCTATCTTCTCTATAGTTATCATCTAAGAAATACAGATTTTGTGTGTGTGTGTGTGTGTGTGTGTGTGTGTGTGTGTGTGTTCAGAGCTCTAGTGTCCAACACAATAAACTTCCTCTCCTTGGTTAATGTGTCCTAAAGGAAATATGTCACCACCTTCCCATGCTTATGGCCTCCAGAAAGGTAACTCTATAAGTTAAGGAGCCTCCACAAGATGCTCCGGCTGTACTAGGACAGCCAATGTTTCTGCAATCACAAAGCACCTCACTGTGAAAATGAATCACCCCGTCTTCTGAATTTCATATGCTTGGTACAGTTTATTTCTTATATTTATCTTCAAAAACTCCCTGGGAGGTACGCAAATAAGGTA